>NC_141992.1:29177313-29480343 GCF_049901715.1 Pseudonaja textilis | reverse complement strand
TGTGCACAGATAATGGGGATGAAAACTAGTGGGAACATCATTTAACAGAGCCAGAGAAAATAAATTGAAACATTACAGCAAGGGTCTTCAAACTTGACAGCTTTAAGACTTGCCGACTTCAATTCCCAGAATTCCTCCTCCAGTCATGTTAGCTCAGGAATTCTGGGAATTGAAGTTCACAAGTCTTAAACTTACCAGGCTTGAAGAGTCTTGCATTACAGTCTGGTCTTCTAAGGCAGGGGTCGCCAACCTTTTGGACCTTAGGGACCACCAAACTCATACTTTTTAATCCTAGGGACCACTAACCAGTTCTGTGGGCATGGCCTAATTTGTGGGTGTGGCTTGGTGATCATGTGACTGGCCGGGCATGGCTTGTATGTAAATATTATAAATATTTATATAAATATTGATTTTTTTATAAAAAAAGAGCAACTTTTACCCAAAATCAGGCAAAGCAGGCAGGCAGGCAGATTGAGTTACTCACAGAATCACAGATTCACTCAGAGATCTATCTATCTGTCATCATGCTAGCCCAGTCTCTCAAATTTGCTTGCTGAGAGTCTGCACTGAATAATAGAACCTTCAGTCCTAAGGAAGGTTTGGCTGTGCTTAAAAGCAGAGCCGAAGATCTAAAGACTAGCTAGAAAGCAAGAAATCCAACCATTTCTTGCTTTCTAGCTAATTTAAATCTCCCAGCAGAGCAGAACAGCTGATGGTCGGAAAAAGGAAAAATAGCAATTTAGCAGTCAAGGTTCCTGGATAAGGAGTGAGTGGGTGGGGACGGTTCTTGCAGGCCATGTGGGCGGCACAGCCTTGTGTTTCTGCGCAGCCTGGATTAATTGCTTTGGGGAGTGCTCTGGGGGTGAGATTTCTCTGCGGCCCACCCAAATTTTCTCGTGGCTCATCAGTGGGCCATGGCCCACTGGTTGGCGACCGCTGTTCTAAGGGACTCAAAAAAGGTGTTCTACTTCACAGTCTTTCCAGCATTACCAAAAGGGAGCCCTCTATGTGGAAGGGCATCAGCCATTGACTAAAAAAATAAATAAAGGCTGCAGAAAAGGAAAAAAGTTCTCTACCAAGAGAACCAATGTTAGAAACCTATCTAGTTGCCCACAGGAAAAAAAGAATTGTAGAGTGCAAATGGGTTGTCAGATATGGTGGCTAAGGGATATGCTCAAAAATGCATTGAGGAGTAGGGTGATGTTTTGAAATTAGGTAAACACTATTTCTCTAAGAACACTGATCAACTGAGCAATAGCAAAGACTATGAAAGTAGATCTCCTTGATGTGATTGACTATATTTTTACATGGAGAAATTAAAAAAGGTCCCTGCATGTTATAGGCATTCAGTTTCAGAAGGAAGAAGAATAAGGTGTGAAAGCTTCAGAATAACATATGTGGTCTAAAACAAGCAGCAAGGGCATAGAATGAAAAGCTGAATCAGGTATTTGTCAAATAAAATTTCACACAAGATAGAACTGACCTGAACTGACATGTTGCCCATCAAAAGAAATCTTGGCAAACAAACTCAGCAAGTCTTTGCCTTGAAATTGACCCAGAATCCTTAAAGACTTGGGTTATGGGTGGATGCATAAGCCAGTGAAAAGGGATGTGGGAATTGTGACTTCAGTCATAAATAGAGTGTTAGACATTTACTTTGTATCTCATTTTTACCTGTTCTCTGTCTACTAAGACTGCTCATGTCAGAATCTTCTTTCTCTATTTCTTTCGAAGATGCACATGGATTGTCTTGCTCTCTAATTTTGCCTTCATAGAATATAGTCAGAACCTAAATTTGGCCATTCCCTCCCTT
This sequence comes from Pseudonaja textilis, assembly GCF_049901715.1. Classification (NCBI taxonomy): domain Eukaryota; kingdom Metazoa; phylum Chordata; class Lepidosauria; order Squamata; family Elapidae; genus Pseudonaja; species Pseudonaja textilis. The sequence continues at coordinate 29,478,530 of NC_141992.1, read as the reverse complement.
GAAATAAATATTCCATCTCTTAAAGTTACAAGCCTTCTAACTAGTCTTCAATTGCACCAATTTTCCATTATCAGAAACGCAAACATCCATACACCCAAGGGTGGGATTTTACTGGTTCTATCTGGCTCTGTAGAACTGGTAGCTCTGAAGAGCAGCAGACATAGAACCAGTTCTATATCTGCTGAAGTTTTGGCACACCAGCCCATTAGGGCTCTTACCTGACATTTATTTCCTGCTTTTTCAACCTCAGCTGCTGTGCAAGGCACAGCTGCGGTTGAAAAAGCAGGAAAAAAGTACTTTTTCAAATGCTGCTTCTTGCACACAGTGCTGCTCAGCTGTCCAGGCAATAAGCTGATGACGATTTACAGGCGCGCATGCAGCGTGCAGGGAAGCACATCATAAATCACTGAGCCTCGTAAATCACTGAACTGGTAGTTAACCCTGTCGGATCCCACCCCTGCATACAACCATGTTTAACCATGGTTTAAATGAATCAAAATTGGCTAGCTTCCTACCAAACACTTAGTTATAAATCTTAGTGCAGTTTGGTGTCCATACTAAACTAAAACAGAATAAGTTATTAATCCATGTAATATTTGTGTATCTTGAAATACATTTCTGAACTACTGCTTCATCTCTAGCAGTTTATCATTTATGCTCTATCTCAGGTAGCATTTTCAGGAGCAAGCAAATGTTATTTGCAAAGAAGAGCAGTTAAACAATTTTCCTCACACAGCTCTTCTCCTTTCTGCTTCTTGGAGACCAGAGTCATAATTCAGCAGGTTCTGACCAGTTTTTATTTTATTTATTTATTTTATTTTGTCAAGCGATTATAAGATAACAGGTATAAGTATAAACATAGTTATGAATACATGACATGGATACATATAAGAAAAATAAAAAGAAACAATAGGACAGGGATGGTAGACATATTGGTGCGCTTATGCACACCCCCTACATACCTCTTAGGAAAGGGGTGAGGTCAATAGTAGACAGTCTAAGGTTAAAGTTTTTGGGGTTTGGAGAAGAAGCCACAGAGTCAGGTAGAGTATTCCAGACATTGACCACTCTGTTGCTGAAATCGTATTTCCTGCAATTAAGTTTGGTGTGGTTTAGCTTGAGTTTGTATCTATTGTGTGCTCTTGTATTGTTATGGTTGAAGCTGAAGTATTCATTGACAGGTAGGACATTGCAATGTATGATTTTATATCCTATACTTAGATCAGACCGAAGGCAGCATAGTTCTAGGTTTTCTAGGTCTAGAATTTCAAGTCTGGTGGCATAAGGTATTCTGCAATGAGTAAAGGAGTGGAGAACTCTTTTTGTAAAATATTTCTGGACTTTCTCAATTGTATTAATATCAGATACATAATGTGGGTTCCAGACTGATGAGCTGTATTCAAGTATTGGTCTAGCAAATGTTTTGTATGCTCTAGTTAGCAATGTGATATGACCAAAGAAAAAGCTATGTAGGATTAGGTTAACAACTCTTAATGCCTTTTTGGGTATGTAGTTACAGTGGGCTCTAGCACTTAGATGATTAGAGATGAGTATTCCAAAGTCCTTGACAGAGTTTGGATCATCAACAAGATCTTGACTATTCAGCTTGTATTTTATTTTCTGATTATTTTTGCCAATATGTAAGACAGACCATTTATTTATTGAGATTTGAAGTTGCCATTTGTTTGACCATTCTGATACATAGTTGAGGTCTCTTTGAAGGGTAGCAGTATTGTCTGTGGTGTTGAATAGCTTTACATCATCAGCAAAGAGAATGCAGTTGCTCTTAATATGATCACAGAGGTCATTTATGTAGAGTATGAAGAGAGTTGGTCCTAGAACACTTCCTTGGGGGACACCACTATTGACAGATATAGAATTTGATAGGACGCTCCCAATCTTGACCATTTGGTGCCTGTTTGACAGGAATGCTTCTATCCAGTTATGCAGCTGTCCAGAGATACCATAAGATTTTAGTTTTAGGAGTAGTTTGTCGTGTACCACTGAATCAAAGGCTTTATACAGAAGTCTATGTAGATTGCGTCTATTGCTTTGGCCTGATCGAGTTGTGTAGTTCACATGTTTTTGCAGTGTAAGAGTTGCAGATTACAGGATAGTTCTTTTCTGAAACCAAATTATTTCTTAGAAAGTAGGTTGTATGTCACTAAGTGGAGAATAATGGATTGGTTAATAATTGATTCCATGACTTTACAGGTGACGCAGCATAAAGAGATTGGTCTGTAATTTTCAACTAGGCTGGGGTCTCCCTTTTTGAAGATGGGGATGACCATGCCAGTGGCCACAGGTTTGGCAAGGAGCTGGTCCTGAAGGATTTTTCAAAGATTATGCTTAGAGGTTCTGCTATAGCACATATTCTGTCCGTTCCAATAGATAGAGACAGTTTTAGATTGTGTAGTGATTTTTCAACATTGTCTGCTGTAAAATTGATATGTATTAGATCATTGTAATGGTCAGTGGTTCGACTAGAAAATACTGTGCATGATCTATTGCTGTTTACCTGGAGAACCGGTAGCGGATTTTTTTTTTTTTTAATAAAAAAATTATTTGGGTTTTCACAAAACATAATACAAGAAAAATTCTTTTTTTGAGAATAGCATGGTCCCAGGTTATCACTTCTCCATACAGACATAAATTGAATTTCATATTCACCTTTGTGTTCTATTCCATATCTTATTACTATTTTAACATTTTCTCAATAATTTTTCCCTTCCCTTAGTTTTCTCAATCTTACTTTTAATTATCTCATTCCTTCCTAAATTCAATTACATATATCTTTTTCTAAGTTTCAATACCTTTCTAGTCATTATATTTATACTTTTGTCTGTCCTGTTTCAAATTCATATTTTCTTTTCTCATTAAACAATTTTTTTCCCTGTAGTTACTAATTGGAGTATGACACCTTTGTATCTTTTCATTTTTATCCATTCAACTCTTATTTAAACTTCAATTTATGCCTTAACAATTATAACATTCAATATAACACAGAACTTCCAGTCGAATTCTGCTTGGTACATTCTTAAAATACACACTAAGTTCTTAAAGAGGAAATATATATATATAACAATAACAAATAGAAAAACTTATTCTATTCCAATTCAGCTCTATCATTAATGTTAGTTATAATCTTTGACATCTTCAACATTTCTTTTCAATAGGGTATCATACTTCTAGGAACACTTATAATATTTCCATAATTTTTTCATGTTTCTTTCATATTCCTCTTCACTTAAATTTTTATAACACATTTATAATAATTAAAATGTTCCCCTCCTTTCCTAATTTCATTCTCTCATTCTCTTTATTTCATTTATTTATTAAACATTCCATTACATTACAATGAGTATTTTATCTATCATTTTAAGCACACTTGTTTCATATTTTCAAAGTTTGTTTCTATTTCTAATATAACAATACTATCTTATGTACCCTTGCAGAATCCCCCTTTTAATTAAGTTTTCACCCATTATCTCTCTGTCTTCTAAATAGGCTTATGCCCTTAATCCTTATACATTTTCCCTGTTTCTCTATGTCCTGTTTCTGTTGTTTATAATTTCTTTTCCTTTCCCTCTTCCCCCTCTTCTTCTCCCTTCCCTTTTTGACCCCTTCTCTCTCTAATTCTGATTCTCTCTTCTGTAATCCTCTCTTCTGTTTCTTCCTAATGTTGTAATTATTTTTCAAACCATTCTTTTTGGGGGTTGTTTTTTCAGATCTTAAATTTTCCACTCTCTTTCCCCCCTTTCCTTTCTTTTCCCCACATAGAAATACTTGGACATTGAAGATGGCTTCTTCTTTATCCCACCCTTCTTGTTCTACAGGTATTTCTTGTTGTTTCTCATAGTTCAGGATCTCCATTTCTAAAAATTGAAATATGAAGCCAAAAGAACCTCTTCCTTCTTGTGCATCTTCTTTCTGTTTTTTAAGTTCCATTCTCAATTCTTCCAAGAGTGATACCATTTTAAAACCTTTTAAACAACCACCCAATTAATTTTAGTCCTTGAGATCCAATAGCCAAAAATCCAAAAATCACCAAGTAATCCAAATAATCCAAAGCTGTTTCTTCTTGCTTCTTTTTTCCACTTTCTCTTCCTGGGGTTCTCTTATCTTGTTACAAAGTTTCCGTTAAAATGTATCTTTTAGGAATCTTGTTAAAGTTTCATTGTTAATTCCTTTCACTTCCAGGTGGCCGCCCCCATTTTTCTAGATCCCACCCTTTTGGGTTTTTCCTTCTTTTAAAAGTTTTTGAGAATCCAGAAATCTTTATTATCCCTTTGACATTTTATTTTCAGCTTAAATACCTGTTAATGTCAAAGTGGATTTTTGCCGGTTTCTTGCTTAAATCTCTTAGTTGTCAAAGAAAAAAACCCAAATCCTTCCCCTTCCCTCTCTCATTTGCTGCTTCAAAGTCTTCTTTGGGAACAATGTTGTTCTTTATAATTCAAATTCCAGGGTATTGTTGCTTTTTCAGTTCGACCCAGTCAGCCAAAGCTTTCTCTTCTTATCTTCCTCCTGCACATTCTTTTCCAGTTCAGTTCTTCTTTGAGGTGGCCATTTCTGACCACCACTGCAACCGCCTTTGGGAAAGGGAGTAATGGCCAGCTGGGGAGAAGAGATGCAACTCTCCTCGACCCTGCTGGCAGTCTCCCCCCCCTTCACCACCTCTATGGAGTGGCTTAGCCCCGAAACCAGCCAGCTTGGGGTATTCCAGTGGCAAGCACAGATTGAACCTGTGCACGATCTCAGATTTTGGTCTATTGCCAAAGAAGCTCAAACCGGAAGCCACTGGTAGCGGAAATTTTGAGTAGTTCAGAGAACTGGCAAATACCACCTCTGACTGGAAATTTTATGGTATCCTTCTCCTGCCACACCCACCAAGCCATACCCACAGTACCATTAATAAAAAAAATTGAATCCCACCACTGGTCATAATCATGACTGCTAAATAAGGCAAGGTGGACTCATCTCCTTATCTAGCTCTGGTTTTAAAGTACTGTATCTTCCTAGTATTTACTGTTTGCCTTAGATGGCAATTAGTTTCATTGATGTACAACAACAACAACAACAACAACAACAACAACAACAACAATAATAATAATAATAATAATAATAATAATAATAATAATAATAATAATAATAATCTTTTCCTCAGATTAGGAGAGATCATGGTTTTTAAAATGGCAGGAAATGTTAGGATGAATCCTTTTCTCTAGGACAAGTCCTGCCATGGACCTGAAGCATCAGTAAACTGGAGCCAGTGATCTTTCTTTCCACTCATTAATATTAAATGTTAAAAAGACAGAGAGCAGAGTCATTATGTAGCAGTTTATATGGAAATGCACAAGGTACCAAATAAAAGCATATCTATAGGCATTCATTATAAAAGAACCGCATTACGAGATTTCTTTAAACTATTCCATAAATATGCTCTAACATTTATTAAAATAGCATCTTATTTCCCTCCCCCCCCAAAGCCCCCCATCCTCTATTTTCAGTTAAGACTACATATAAAATTGCATTCTACCAAATTAAACACCTGATTCACCTGACCCAATATGACTGGTGATAGCTTCCTAAAGTGTTCATTAAGGTTGAGATGTCAGAAGAGAGCCTGGAGTAGGAGAACAAAGCAAGATAAAACAAAAAATGAGAAGGAAGAAACGGAAAATTGTCTAACATGGGACCTGTTTTATTAATAGCTAACTAACAGAAACAGAGGTTAGAAATTAAAGAGACCAAAAGAATGATTAAGTATATAAGGAAAGCTTCCTAGTATAGATACGCCAATGTTACTACTATTATGTGATTATCAGCAATGATACACACACACACATACACACACACAAAATATCATTGTATTCGGCTTGGATTGGCTATCCCTTCACAGGATACAGAGGAGCCCAGCAGAGCTGCCTCAAGCCATAATAGACATGGACAATGAGGAATGAGCCGGGCCCATTACAAGATCACGGGCAAAACAATGAATGAATCTGGTTGATATATCAAATGTGTCTGTGTGGTGGAGGTCCGTTGGTGGGAGGGGGAGGGAGGGGGCCAGAGATAATACTGTCAAATAACAGCTGACAGTTCAGCACCATTTCCTGGGGATGAGCAGGCCAAGATGACAGAGGAGGAAGCAATAGGATTTAAGCCTCCATCGATTAACATATCTGAAGTAAAAACGATAGAGCTAATTACAGGTGGGAGGCGGATGGATGGGCCTATTACGCATGCAATGGCTAAATTGATCAATGATGCATAAAAGCGAATATTTCTCCAATAGATAATTTTTACAATCTGACAAAGTTAGCGGTTAGCTAATGAAAGCTAAATGGAGAATATATTTTATCCAGAGGTTGTGATGTATGTCTCTTCTTTTATAGCTACACCTGGAACTCATATTTTTAGGATAGCTTTTTATAAATATATATATTACTATTATGCCTATTGACCTTTTATTTTTCAAAACGAACTGTACTCAGACAACACGCTGTTCATATAGATATTGAGTTTTTTATGTTTATTAAAGAAAAATGTATAAATAAAATATATATACAAAAAACCAACAATGATTAATCAGAAATCTATCACAACCTGAAATAACATTTTACTCAAACAAAAATTGAGACCAACAGGAAGTTCACTGGGAAATGCCGCCAGGACTAAAGTGCACAGCGTTTTCATTGATTTCACTGATAACTTTTAAAAAGTTACAATGGGGTTATGCAATCTGTGGCTGGCTGGCTGGCTGGTAAATAAGAAAGTATGCATGACAAACACTCCAACATACTTATATCAGATGTCAGGATTCAAGCATGTCATGTGACATCATTTTGATGTCATTGTCATGACCCCACCAATAGTATACCACAACTGGGCATTACACATTCCCAGTATATCTAATTTGTAAGTCTCTTCAATAATTTAAATGTCCCTTCATGATTAATGAAGGTACTATAAGAAATCTAGTGGGAGGATAATTTTAAAACTTCCCTGGCAGATCCCTTCTTACAGTTATGCATGTATGCCTGCCTTCAAGTCATTGTTGATTCCTGGTGGATGCATTGATAAGTCCTTGCAATTTTCTTGGCAAAGTTTTTCAGAGATGATTTACCATTGCCATCTTCCTAGGATTGAGAGAAAGTGACAAGCCCAAGCTGACTTTGTTTCTAAGGTGGTACTAGAACTCCTGGTTTATAGCCTTTTAGGTCTTAACCACTTCATCAAACTGGCTCCCTTCTTCCAAGAGTTCCTCAATATAAGGATTAAAGAATAAAAAGCCTTACGAAAGGCTGCCAGAAGTCAGGCTGGAACTCCTGCCACTCTATAGTCTTCCTAAGCTAAGCAGTTCTTAGTCTTTCTACCAGGGATGTTCCCCTCAGCTGACTCTAGGAAGGTAAAAAGAGTTTTGGTGCTCAAAACTCAGAAACACAGCAAATCTTGCACCAGTTCTGAAATACAAGGAATTGCTGTGCATAAGTTTTGGAAGGAAATGTTCCATTAGTTTCCTGTTCATCAGAAAATGATCTGATGGGGATCTCTTTCTAAAACACACAAAGCCAAATCTATGTTTAAAACAAGAATTTATTGGGAAAAAAGTAAAACAGAAAAATCAAGGGAAGGCAATGATCATTCGTAAGGAATTCCAAATAAACCCTACCTAACATAGTTACTTACTTCTTCTTTGACTAATCTCTTGGGCTTCAGTGCACCACTGTTGCTAAATGAATAGTTGTGGAGGGTTCATAGGGTCTTCTGTGCAGAGGTTTGTAGGCTGGTGCTCCTTAATACTCCTCATTAAGGACCTGTTTCCAGTTTAAAGGAACATGGAGAATAAGTAGAAGCCATCCTTATGACTAACTATTGCCTGGTTCAATCAAGGACAATATCCATCTATGATATCCAGGATTTATCTGGCAAATCAGGAATTATATAAGGGCAAGATCCTTCTTTCTAATGACTTTTGATAAAAATGTAAAACTAATGGAGGAGCTTTTGTGAGCTCTGTTTTTGTATAAATGGCACAGGAGTGACTGTTTTGAGAAACAGAAGATGAATTGCTTCCTCTTCACACTGAGTCAATTTATTAAGTATTTCAGGAGCTGATCCACCATTACAACATCAGGGGATGTCATGTACTGATTGAGAATACTAGGTTCTAAAATGAAATGAATAATATGTTGTGGCTGGTTAACAATGCACCTGCTATCACTTCCTCTGATGACTAATAGGGTCCCTATCCTATTTTGTGTTTTGGATATATTATGACATTTTATTTTATTATCCATCCAAGCACCCACACGCCCATCCATCCCTCCAATGACTCATAAAAGTTCTCCTCCTCCCCTCCCTCTAGCTAAAGTGTGTGTTCATCTTGGTGGCTTTGAAAAACAATGAATTTGTAATGATCATCAGTTGCAGACTTAAAATGAACAGAAGTTGACCCTAAAGCAATTTGAAGATACCGGTGGATCCCCACCCCTTGATATAAGGTTAATGAAATTGTAATAAGTGCTGTATCTCTGCCAATGGTTAATTCCTGCAGGTGACAAAACTTTTATTAAGAGGCCTAACCAAATATATATAGAAAATCAGAATATGTAGATTTTGTTCAAAATTCATTATGATGCTGGTAGTACAAGCTGTGGGGGCAAAGAGAAATGCACCTAGCATGATTATGATTATATAGTCAATCTGTGTATCTCTATGTAAGCACAAATATATTATGAAATACCAGAAAAAGACTACGTGTACTTCATTTTAAAGAAAAAGAAACCCAAGGAGGTTTTGCACCTCTCAGTCTTTTTATTGCTCAGAGAATTGACTGCCCATAACAATAAGTAAGGACATTAGTACATCTTTGTCCTTTTGCTCACAAAATCTGTGTCAGTTGGTTCTCACACAGTCAGTGAAATATGACATGATGGCAAATTTAATTGGTTAAAAAAAAGAGATAGCCAACCCTCTCTCTCTCAAAAAAAGGTCCAGGTTATCCATTGCTTCTTTTATAAAGTTTATTCTTGAATCACTGCAGTTGCTGATATTTTTTGGTTATAGCACCCTCTCTTCTTTAAAAAATATTATTTCTCCAAAGTTCCTTTGATTTCTTGTGAGCTTGGGTCTACCTGTTGGATGATTTGTAAAAGAATCATTAGAGTTACAGAATGAAGAGTTAGAAGGGATCTTGGAGAGTCCAGCCCCCTTTATAGCTCAGGAATCAATTGTTACATCTTCCCTGAAATATGATAATCCACTCTTTGTTTAAGCACCTCCAAAAATGGCAGTCCACCTCCTCCTAAACCAGAGGTCTCCAAACTTGGCAACTTTAAGACTTGTGGACTTCAACATAGCTGGCTGGAGAATTCTGGGAGTTGAAGTCCACAAGTCTTAAAGTTGCCAAGTTTGGAGACCCATGTCCTAAGCAGCCCATTCCATTGTTAAAGATTCTGATGTCATTTTTCCTAACATCGGACCAAAACTTTCTTCTGTGCAATTTAAAGCCATTGTTTCTTGAACAATCCTCCTCCATCTTCTACATGGCCCTGTTCAGGCACTTGGAGATATCTATCACATTCTCCAGAGTCTCTTTTTTTTGAGGTAAACATGGCCAATGTCCCCCAACCAACTCTCCTCAACTTCTTCCCAGACTCCATATCATTTTGGTTGCTCTGTCTTGGATAGATTTCAGTTGTGAAAATTGTTCCTACACATGACTTCCTGTTCTTTCATTGTCAAGAGCATCCAGCATCTCAGAAAGGTGATTAAGCTGGTTAAATTGACTTTTCTGCTGCAGCTTTCATGATGGGTTTGTCATCTGCTTTCCTGTGCTGCAAAAAGTTGTCCTGTAAATACAAGAGGTTTGCTGATTTGACGTTGGCCTTGTTAACTGCTGAGGAAAATGTTTGTACAGCTGTGTTAACAAAACTTACAGGATGTACATTGCACCATATTCCATTCAAGCATACTGTTTACAGGACAAAAATTGGTCTAGCATGTATGTTGGTTGGCATCTTGTAAAACCTTTGTCTACAGCCTGAAACTCCTGTATGCAAATTTCTATTCGCATTGATAGCGTTTCCCTTGAAAACAAGAAAAAAAGAGGGATTTTTTTTTGTTTTGCTTCACTCAGTTGACTATTAATCCTGCAAGTTATGATTCAGTCACACTGCTTGCATAAAGCATTTTGATCTCTCTAGACACTTTTATACATTTTATCATTTTTAAAAAATTTATCTTCAACAGCTGCATAGTAGAGCAAAGTATTAAATTATGGGCAATGATGAAATGCAGCACTGAAATCGTAACACTGGCATTAAAAATGCAACAAGCAGTTAAACAGTTTAATATTTTGCTCTGTCCCTGTAAGAAAAACAGAATTATTCTGCTCCCACACAAAAGAGAGCCTTTAAAATGTAAGTTAGTGAAATTACAGAGACAAAATGCAAATGAATGACCAACATTCTCTTAAAGGCAGATTTGCAGGTGGCTAGTTTTATCCACGTTGGAGTTTAAAGGTTTTGATTTGTTTATTTTTGCTGGGATTCAGCTGGGAGCAAATTTGGAAATTTCTTTGGAGTGGTTCCATAGCAGACCCATGATAGGAAAGATGCTAATCAATTCTCAGAAAAGGATTTGGTGGTGATGTAGGTTGCACTCAAATTTACATTCTTACATGTTTTGAGAAGGCAAATTTCTTTTGCCTTTATTTCTTTAGTTAGTATTTTTTAAGAAAGTTGCTGTCCTTGAAGAGTTCACTAACTCCATATCCCCTTATATAGGGATTATAAAGATTTTTTTTTCAATCAATGTATATGTACTTCTCAAATGTTTGATAAAAAGTACATGGTGATGTACAAATGTTTACAGTCACACTAGGTGTGCTTTTTAAATGCTTATTCAGTGCATCCCTAAATACTGAGGAATATGGGGTAAAGCAAAAGAATTTAGGAACCTGGAAATTTTGTCAAACTGAACTTACATAATACCTGCATCAAAGTTAAAAGTAACAAATTGAGAAGTCCCAACAACTAACTCAATTTCAGAAATAACTATAGGGGAAGCTTGCGTTGAGAACCTCTGCTGTTTCACGAGTCACCTAATTTCATATTAGGCATACACTCATTTTTGGAAATTTAATTCCATTTCTGTGAATAGGAATATATTGGAACTGAAAAGCACCAAGCACCAAGATTTTCAGAAGTCTATACTTTCCCCAGATTGACTTCAGAAGAAGACAAATAGCTTAGGGAACGTTGGTGGGGGGGGGGGGGAGAAACTATCTTGTAAAAAGTCTCTGAATACAGTCTGATATAGACAGAAATCAGATCGAAACAAACATTCCCTAGTAATGGAAACCTGGATGTAGAAATGCTCTGTTTCTAAAGAAGCCAGAGCAAATAGATCGCCTCAGAAGATACCAGAAGGAAATTGGCTTGTCAGGTCCCCACTGCTTGACTTTATATACTAAATCTATCAAAGAATAAAAAAGAACAAGCATCTCAATTGATGGGAAAGCCAGAAAAGTCAGATATTCTTTGAGAATGATCAACATTCTTGCTACCTGCTTCACATCTAAATGACACTCAGATCTCAAAGCCAGATGCCTGTTGGGAGACCAGTAGTCTTTTAGAATGTCATAAATCAATGGTGAGGATGGGGCTCCATTCTTCCTGTAATGAACAGCATAAATTGAGTTTTGAATGGCACTATATTCTTAATCTAGTCATCCTTTCTAGTATGAAGACTCATGCTGGGCAGCCAAGTAAGACTCCAGAGCTGGCCCAGAGTTTTATTTTTCTATTCTCTGACCTTTCAGAGTTTTAGATGCTTAGACAGCCAAACTTTTGCTGTTCTTCACTTGAATAATAAGGTAGAAAAGTAAAGTGAGAAATTCTTTAGGCTGCTGACACATGTAGGGCCCTATGTCAGTTCAAAAACAGCTCCAGGCTTCTAAAATTAAGGACATATGAATAAGCAACTTACATTATTTCCTTTCTGCTTTTCAGTTGCTAGTAATTTTATTACTAAAGAACATGGCTGATCACTGCTCAGGCAGAGAAGCTCCTTGTTCTTACTGTTTCAAGGGTGGCTGGCTGGTTTGAAAACAATCATGACTTCAGAAGGACTTTGAAAGACCAGGGAGTGGAAGTGCTGATGGTATGAAATTGTCCTACATCATCCCAGACAAGAGGATTAGAAAAAAGATTTCAGAGATGCTTTTGTCAATTATTATTTTTGTGCTCAGAGTAAAATCCCTTTGAACTAGTTTTATGTAGTGTAACCTAAACCTAAAAAGATAATATTTTGAACAAATATTTTGTCTTTCAAGATTATTTCTAACCCATTACTTTCACTCCAGTTCCCATAAAGTGCGCCTGTAGCATGAAATCTATCTAGTATGAAGACTGATACTGATTGGATAGTCCTCCTCCTCCTCCTCCTCCTCCTCCTCCTCCTCCTCCTCCTCCTCCCGATTTTCAAATTCTTCCCTATTTTTCACATCCAGCTTTTCCTGGATAATCTCTGTTTCGCATTGCTAATCATTATTCCCTGCTTCTAATTTCTTTTTTTCCACTCAGCTTTCTCCTTGTTTCTTTGACACTGCCCCTGTTCTAGGCAAATGCAGATTCTTCATTTCTGTGGCTTGTCAAGATCCCTTTGGTTACTATTTATCAGAAATACTTTTTCTTGTTGATGGTCTCAGGCCAGACATGAAGAAAACAAAGCCTGAGGTTTTAAACATAATTCAGACTGAGGGCTAATAACTTATACCATGCCCTGAAAGACATAGTGTTGGGGAAGACTGTTTAGGACATAGACTTCAATGCCCTGTTTAGCCTTCTGCCATTATAATCCCCACCTCTTCTGTACATGTATTGTATGTTTCACACATACAAAAAGGGGATGGACCTTGGGTTATAATGCTGTGACATTGACAAAACAGCAAACTTTTTCAGAGGTTGCTCTTCCTACTTTGTGCAGAAATCTAAATTAAAGCATCTCACTCTCTGCTTCAAATTGTCCTAGGAACCTATCCCAATATTTAGTATACACATGAAAAAGGCCATAATTCTTTGTCAGAGATAGAGAATATATTTCTTTCACTTCACACATCTTATTTTTCTATGCAGAGTTAGGCATGCAAAAGTTTCTGTTCATCTTTTAGATTTTCATGCCCCAAGGACAGCAGGAAATCTAGCATTTTCTAGCAACATATGACTGCATAATCTTCTTCCCTTTTCACATGTCTTCTGTTGAGCCTCCAGGAATGAAAACAGACATTTTTTTTTTTAAAAAAAAGTTTGCTTCCAACTTTACCAACCTTTTGTCATCTTGAATGTGGCAGCTTTCTTCAGGCAAATAAGCTTAGCAGGGGAGATTTTGTAAGGATCAAAAAGAAGGTCCCTTTTTGACAATACTCATTTTCTACTTGCTGTCTTCTTGAATTTTTTTTGACCCCCTCCCTGCGAACCCCCTGCTATTTAGGCATGTGTTACTTGAGATTAAACTTCTATTTCTTTTTCAATGCTAGCTACTTGATTGTGCTCTCATTCCTAACTTTTAATTTTATTAAAATTTATTCATTCAAATGTGGCATGCTAGGTAGCCCAAGATTTTGCCTGCTGCTTTTGTAGGTTATCCATCTGAATCAAAGGGGAAAAAATGAATTGAATAGAATATTTTATTTGGCCTAGCATGATTAAACATACAAGGAATTTGTTTCCGGTGCAGAAGCTCTAAGTGTACATTCTGTTAAAAGTAACAGAATTTTAGCTCCACTGTATTCTTTCCTTTCTAGATAAAATAATTCAGTGATCGTTCATCATACAAATCTAATGGTAAATTTAAAAATTATAGCAGGTGTAAATGAGAAGTTTATCCCAGCTTGTCTCAAAAGGCAAATGGACACCTTCTCCAAAACAATAACAGATTATTGGAGATTCCAAATTTAGAGTACATAAAATTCCAGATTTAGTAAGTATTTTATATGTTTATATCTTTAAGCTAAGTAAAACAGAGGGGGAAGACCATTTAACAATAATTTATCACATTGTACTTCTGGTGCCATTTACATCCTTTCTCAAGTGGAATTTTTTTTTTAATTTTCAAATGCAATGATAGACTAATGAATAAGAAGGAGTTGTGCCTCTATTATGAACCATCAGCTTCCATTAGTTGCCAGTGAGCATCTTGGTATAATTAAAATTTCTGGTTATCATCTATAAAACCCTTTACAGCACAGGGCCTGGTTATTTGACTGCCTATTTCTCATGGCTTCTGTCCATCTGATAAGTGTACTTTGTGGCCCTTCAAACAAACAATTCCTTCTATTGGGACACAAGAAGCTTGCCTTCTCTGACATTGTGTCTGCCCTTTGGAACAATGTCTCTCTAAAACATCGTGTAAGTTGCCACCACCACCCTTTAAAAAAAATAATTTTGTTAAAAGTTATAAATTCAATACTAAAATCTAAAAGTAAAAGAAAGAAAAATAGAAAGAATAAAAAGTGCAAAGGAAGAGGAAAAATGTAGAAAAATTAAAGAAGAAATAAAGAATACAGTAGAGAAAAAAAAGAATTGAAGAGAGACTCCGCCTTTTTAATCCAATGTTTCTAATAGCTGAAAAATAGTTAATAAGCAATTTCCAAATGTGATTAGAAAAAGAAATATGCAAACTTAGTAGCATTTCTAATCACAATTTCCAAATGTGATTAGAAAAGGAAGTATGCAAACTTAAAAGCACAATTGTGGTTTGAACAAGATAGCTATCCCCTTGTTTCTCAGTGTTGAAAATCTGATGTTTTGTGGTCTCCTCATGAGAAAAAAAACTGCTTGTAGTACATATGGACAATCACCTGTCCTCTCTTTGTTCAGAAATGTTCAAATAGCCACTAGCTATCATGGACCAGGACACATGATGATAACTCTAAAAACAGCCTCCAGAAGACACAAAGCTAGACATCATCTGAGGCTGATGTAACACAACCACCAACTGAGCAGCTGCAATAGTCAGATGATGATGATGTAAGGCCACCCAACCTCTGTACTCTGTGAGTAGAGTGAAGTGCAGGGCAAAGATGTTCTATAAGGCTCCCTGCCAAGCAAAGGAATAAATTCTTTGATTAAAGAGAGCTTGTTTTTAAGCCTGATTAAAGAGGCAACCCTAATCCATAATCTCTTGTTAGAATCAAATGTCTGATCTTTGGCTCCTGAAAACCCTGATCTTGGTCTCAGAACCTTGGACTGGATTTTGACTATTCTTTGCCCTCCTTTTAAACACAGATGTTTGTGTGGATTCAGCTTATGAAAGTTTGACCTCTGGCTGCTGACAACCCTGATCTGGATCTCAGAAACTTGGACCTGCTTTTGACTATTCTGTGCCTTCCTTTTAAAAGCAAAATCACCCAGGCAAGCTTTTTTTCCAGAGAGTCTGTCTACTGCTATCTCCTTAAACATTGAGTAAAGTGCTAATTTCCATAGCAAATGTGCGACTGTATTTGAAACCAGAAATGGGTCACAGGCTGTTCATTTTTTGCTGTAGTCTTAGCTCTGTATTTCATGGAGTTGTTTTCAATCTGCCATTTCTATCTCCATAAGTCCCATGTAACTTACACTTTAATGATGACCCCGAAGTTTCTAAAATCATGGCTGAGGGCAAAACATTGGAAAAGAGAGATCTTTCTAACAGTACAATATTGAAAGACCAAAATTGTAGATTATATGGCAACAGAAAAATTAATTGTATGTATTCATGACGGAAATCTTTCAAATCCATAGATGAATAGTTTTTTATATGCTTATCACACAGCAAAGAAATGTAGGCACTTAGAAGATGGCTTTTTATCTTGTTGCTAGACAGTCTCCTAAGATGAATTAGGTAGAATCCAGAAATAAAAG
This sequence comes from Pseudonaja textilis, assembly GCF_049901715.1. Taxonomy (NCBI): domain Eukaryota; kingdom Metazoa; phylum Chordata; class Lepidosauria; order Squamata; family Elapidae; genus Pseudonaja; species Pseudonaja textilis. Next base: position 29,462,619 of record NC_141992.1, on the reverse strand, counting down.
GACCTAGAGTAAAAAACGAAGAATATAAATTGCAAGCCTTTTTGGATGACCTGGTCTTTATGATCGAGGACTCCATTGAGACAGGGAATGAGCTTATTAAAGAATTGAAGAGATACGGGGAAATATCTGGCTTCAAAATTAATAGACAAAAAACCAAACTTCTAACTAAGAATTTAACAGAATCACAGAAAACAGAATTGCAAAGAGTAATGGGACTGCAAATAACAAAGAAAACTAAATATTTAGGTATATGGTTGACCACACAATGCATAACAGTAAAAGAGAATAACGGCACCAAACTTCTACTGCAAACAAAGATAGATGGGCCAAATTACAATTATCACTATTAGGAAGAATAGCGGCAATCAAAATGACTATTTTTCCTAAATTTTTGTATTTATTTCAAATGTTCCCCATAAAATTAGAGAAAAATTTCTTTAACAAGTTGAATAAAATTATGGAGAAATTTATATGGCTAGGGAAAAAACCTAGAATAAGACTGAAAGCGTTGCAAGGCAATAAAAGCAGAGGTGGATTTGGACTGCCAAATTGGGAGCTTGACTATAAAGCGACAGTGTTAATTTGGACTAAAGAATGGATTAATTTAAATAATAAGCGAATATTAAGTTTAGAGGGCCATGACCTGCAAAAAGGATGGTATTCCTTTTTGTGGGACACAGGAACAAAAAAATAAGCATATTTCCATAGGCATCTGATTAGAGATTCATTAATACAAAATTGGATTAAAATTAAAAAAGACATTATATGAAAATTCTGATTTGGCTTTCCATAATGGAAGTTATGATACATCCCAACAATCTGTGTAAAATGACAAAATATAAAGATATCTTAGATGAATTTAAAATCAAATCAGTGTCTCCAAAAGCAAGGGATGTGTATTGATTGGTGGCCATATCTCCAATTACAAAATAGACATTAAAAAAGACATGGAAGAATTTGGAATATACATAGAATTAAACAATTGGATAAAATCCTAACAGGCCCAGATGAAATTTTTTTACAAAAATCTATAAATATTTGTTAGAAGTAGAATTAGAAGAAGAAATTGTCAAGGGATATATGATAGCTTGGGCTCAAGACATAGGACATAATATAAATTTGACAGAATGGGAAAGTATTTGGAATCAAAACTATAAATTAACAAAATTGTCATCATACAAAGAGAATATATACAAGATGTTCTATAGATGGTACCTACCTCCAGCGAGATTGGTGAAAATATGGATCTGGCATGCTGGAAATGTAGAAAGAAACAGGGTACTTTTTAACCACATGCGGTGGTCCTGTCCGGAAGCCCAAAAATATTGGCTTAAAATAAAGCAATGGCTGCAAGAAATTCTTAAGGAGCAAATAGAGTTGGAAACAGAATTATTTATGCTAGGCATATTCAAAAAGAAATATGAAAGAAAAATAAAATTATTGTACTACTCATTTTAACAGCTGCCAGAATAGCTTACGCACAATGCTGGAAGCATAAATGTATACCCCCCCAATGAATTGATCATTCAAAAAATTATGATATGTGCTGAAATGGACAAACTGACCTTAATGTTACAAGACAAAGATGAGTCTGATTACTACAAAATTTGGGAAAAACGATATATTGGATAGAATTAAGACAGATAGAAAATGAAGGAATTTAAGATAAGCAATTTATTGATAAATGTATATATTTGTATAATATTGTATATATTTGTATATATGCACAAAAGATGGAAATGTATGAGATTGATGTCACAGAACAGTTAATGTTATAATTATTTTTTTGTTTTGTTTTTAAAAGATACAAAAGACTAATAAAGTTTATTAAAAAAAGAAGAAGATGGCTTTTGAAGTTAGGAATTACGTAATTCTGTATATAATTATATGTATGTATTATAGGAGCTGTGATGGCCCAGTGGTTTAAATGCAGTATTGCAGGCTGATTCTGCCCACAGCCAGTTCAATCCTGACTGGCTCAAGGTTGACTAAGCCTTCCATCCTTCCAAAGTTGGTAAAATGAAAACAGATTGTTGGGGGCAATAGGCTAATAATGTAAACTGCTCAGAGAAAGTTGTAAAGCACTGTGGAACAGGATATAAGTCTGAATTGCTTTTGATAATCCTTTTCTCTGCTATTTTTCCTTTGTTTTGTTTTTGGTTTTTTTTAAACTTTATTAAGAAAAATAAAAAAATAATAAAACAAACACAAAACCAGACTTGACTCTTCTCCCAGGCTTTGGAGTAGGATATTTGTGGAGCTGTTGATTATATTTTTTGTTTAAGGGTATTTGTCCACATACATGGACTTTGTCCCCAGTGTCTTATTGTTTACTATTCTTAGGGTAAGAAACTCAGAATCATTTCAGAGTTCGGTGCCTACCTAAATAAAATAAAATTCATTGAGAGGTCTTCAGCTTTGAATTCACAAGAATTGAACATGTGAAGTGCCTTGGGGCTCAATACTTTCCTTTCCCCTTTTAAAAGATCTACATGAAACTACAGAGACACATATATCAGTTCAGGGTTTGGTATTATCAAAATATCAATGATAGCTAGTTTTATATCTCAACTGATTGGAATGAACAGATTCACCTTTAATCTTGCCCAGAGTAGTGTAATAGCCACTAGAATTAACAGATTACACCCAGATTACAGGTTTACATAGCAACTGGGCAACCATATAAGCAAACTAGCACAGTTTGCTTTATGTCAAAGTGGTCAGGTGCCAATTCTGAGTTACTGCTCAGATAATTTTAATTTGGTTTTTTCCCTCACAATTATCTCCTTTTAATGAGAAGATTCAAAATTCCCTAAAGGGATTTTTTAATTTCAGCTCTGAAAAACAAAACAATTAAAACATCAAAGCAGTTATAAATAATAACACACATCAGGCAAATAAGTGTTATTTTAAAACACAATATGTTGGTTTAAGAACCAACCATTTTGTTGACTTCCATAACTTTGACAATATATATATTTAATGGAAACAGGGAAAATTAGTTCTGTATACTAAATCATCTAGGAAATGTTGCTATCCTGTGTTTAGAAAGTGCCCTTTATTTGTGTCATAGGGCAGGATTCAAACGAACAAATAACAAAATTTTACAAGAGTACAAAACTAGGGATAAATTTTGACTAACATTTGAAAAAGCATTTTGGCAGTGGAGCACCTATGGAGGTGGTGGACTGTTTTTCATGGATGGTTTCAAATTGGTGTCCGCCTGAACCCATTGGTAAAGGATTGTTTTCAACAAGATAATAGTTGAATCCTTCCCAGTTTCAGGATTTTATGGCAAATGATAAGCAACCAAATATTCCCTATGCAAGAGAATGTGTAGGATTTATATTGCTGAAATGACCAATGTTATCATCATATGTGCAAGAAAGATAAATCAAAAAGAATTTTCTTTTTTAAATATCAGTGCCTTTTTAAATCAAAGAGTTCACTGTAAGTATACATATTTATTTATGGAAACAAATTACATAAGCATTAGACCAATGTGAATATATTCATTGTTGGGGCTGCATTGTTTTCTTGGATGTTCCTGTTTCCCCCTACTGATTTTTGTTCCATTTGCCATGTATTTATTTAACAAGAAGAAAAGGTTACACTTAGGGAGAAAGGGTTAAAGAATATTTAGCCAATGTGATAAAACTGGTGGAATGTTTAGTGTTGATCAATAAAACTTGCAGGGCTCATTTCTTCTGTTTCAGTTATATACTGGGAATGTAACTTCCAGGATTTTATTGGTGTCTAGTGCATATTTATTTTGTGCCTATGCTGTGAGAGACAGTGTTATAACTTACTGAGTATTGGAAGTTAATTAAAGAAGTCTCTTGTGGATTATTTTTAACTTTGAAATATCTTAAGCCACTATAGTAGACTTTCAAATAGCTTGAGAATGCTATCTTCAAGTTGCCTGAATAATTTCTTTAAAAATGCTATTTATGTGTGTAAGGTGCATAGTAAAATATAGGTACAATAGGAAAAACAGCATGTGGGATACTTGGTAGGAAAAAGTACATGTTGTCCCAAATGGCCAAAACACACAGACATATTTGTATACTGGCATGTGTATGTACACAGAGAGGCACACGCATACACAAAAGCCACATAACAGCATTGAAATTTTTTTCTTTTAAACTGATTGCTAAGAAGTGATATAGAACACTATGTATATAGGTATATTGACACAAGTCAGATTTCTACAGATTCATACTTCCCGGATACATATTATTTGAGAAACAGATAATATTATTTTTATTTATCGCTTTTATATCTTCTCCATTCTAGTCTGTTTGCCCCAACAACTAGCTTTAGGAATGAAACATTAGTCCTCTTCTTCCAAATGGCAATTTCCTTGCTTCCCTTGTCCAGCTCCACTGTGATCCCACCAGAGAACAGATTGAGCTATCCTGCATTCTGCCAGCTTAAGGTCATTGCTGCTTTTGCATTGATCCACCATATTGCTAAATCATTGGACAATCCAGAAAACAGTGATCCAAATCATTCTAGCTCAGGGATAGGATCATTCTGTAGGGTATTTCATGTGGGAGAAACAAATAAACAAGCAAACAAACTGTTGTTGTTGTTGTTGGACAGAGTTTGCAAAGGCAGCCAGTTGAGAATTATGCTTACTGTTAGTTTTGTTCTGCTCCAAGTTGTTTATTGGAGCACAGAACTAAAAAGATTATGGCATTCAAAGGAAAGAATTCCGAAATAGCAGATGTTTCATAAACTTTGATAAATAGAAATGACAAATGCAAGTGCCTTGACTTGGAAAAAGGTATCTGGACCACACAGCTGCTGTGAAAGCTAATTGAGGTCATTTACAGGGTGGCAGCAAAATGCACACGCTATGCAGATGCTTAAATGGAAGGGTTCCCCCCCTTCAAATGAGAAAGAAGAAATCTAAAGGAAATTAATCTTATGCAGTTTTATAAGGACTATACAAACAGAAAAATGAATTGAAGTGGGAAAATTAAATGAAGAGAAAAAGAAAACTAATGAAACAGAATGGAGTATCTTGTACTTATTCAATGAAATGTGGCCATATCTTTGTCTTCTCATCTTTTCAATCTCTGACAGTTCTGATTTTTCCAGAGAGCTACTGAATGATGGGGCATCCCAAAGAGCAAAGATTTACTGTTGCTTCCTTCTCAGAATGCAGCTGCAAAAGCGTCCTTTGAATAAATCAAAGCAGGCTTTAATTCAAACTTATGGCTTTATTCATTTCATCACCATCCACTAAACAGTACAGTGGAGATATGAGACTGCATCCCTCTTTAATTACCCACTTTTGCCACTGTATTATATTTTATAAACAGCCTTTTGTTGCTTAGTCCATTTCTGGCGTTTCAGTTTGAAAGCTACCTACTCTAATGGCAATTGGTACTTTTGTATAAACTTTAGTGTATTAAACTTTATTGTATAAAAAGAAGAAATGATGGAAAAATAATCACTTCGTTCAAACCCTGCCTCCCTCCTGACCCCATTTATTCATCCCTACTGAGACCTAACTCGCTGTTTTTTTAAAGTAAGAGCTTTATTTGCTGCCCTGATATCGCTGTTATCTATTTGCAGTGTTATTTGATCCGAGCAATTATCATTAGTGCACTTACTGATTTTGTGTTGGTTTGTATATAGAGTGAATATACAAATGTAATACTCACTCATACATACCATACTTCAAGTATGAAATTACTATAAGCCAAGTACGTAGTTACAAGCTAATTTGGACACAGGTCTAATGTGTATTGTGTACTTATTTCTAAATCTAATAAGCTATGAATTATATTCAGAAAATATTACCTATTTCTGAATTCTTATGTTTAACTATTTTCTATTACCATAACTTGGATTTTCCCCTCATCCCCTCCATCTTCCTCAAATAAGTTTTCCAGAATTAGGGAGAGGGAAAGGATTAACTTCACACTTCTCTTCCTAGAATTCTCTTCTCTTCCTGCAATAGTTAATTGTCCCCACCTGTTGGCAGTAATTCACATTTTAAAAAATGTATGGTCTGAATGGAAAAACTAATTTAAAGCTGTGTCCAATCGTGTCACTTGAGCCTACAAAATTATGTATACCAGGGATGTCAAACTCACGTCATGGCAGTATGAGGTGATGTATTGGGACTTTTTTCCCCTTTGCTAAATGGGACGTGGGTGTAGCCAGTGCATGAAGCACCCAGCCCCTGGGCCGGGAGTTTGACAGCTTTTATGTATACTGAACACAAAATAGCTCCACCCACTGATTCTGACTCTGGTCTTCTCAGAGCTGTGAAGGTCTGCCAGATATCAGGAGAGCTCAGAAGACATTTGACAACATTGGGAGACTTGGGAAATAAATTGACTAACAAGCTTTGAATGTGACTGAAAGTAATTAGTTTCAGTGTCCTATTTAGTTTCTTCTTAGAAAGTGTTTGTAGTCTCAATCCAATGCTTAGAGTATTAAGATGAAAAAGTATCCCTAAACTTTATTTCCTACAGTCTAGTGGGGCAATGATATAACTTTCACTGTTATAAAGGAAATAGTAGAAAACTCTTCTTGGAAGTGGTTAAATGAACATATTGCAATCTATCCAAAGAAGCTTAAGTTTCCTACTTCAGTCTTTCAGCATCTGTGCTTTAAAACATAAAGATCCCAAGATTAATTTTCTAGAATGGCAATAATCAAAGTAACAAATCATTCTAAGATAACAGTTTAGCTGCCTTTGTCACTTCAAAATGACTAGCTACTCAACTGAACAGACTGAACATGGCTGTAGTGACTTGGTCTGTTTACCAAGGATAAGTTGGATGGATTTAGCAGTACCTGAATATAAGGTATAAAGACATTGCAGAATCCTTCTGGCAGAATTTCATTGATTTCTGAGAATGAGACAATGGGTCAACAGCATATTGTGTTCTCATATTATTTCATTTTTTTCTCAGAGCCAGATGTGAGATGGAGCATGTTGCACTTGGGAAAAAAAGGGAGGTTGCAATTTGACCAGACATTGGAAAATTTAGCAAAGAATAAGGGATCTATTCTCTATAACTAACCAATCTACTGAAGATGGAAGACAGCAAATCTGTAATAATACAATTAGGACTTTTAACTCTCTAGTTCAGAGTCCAGAAACATCTGTGAAGAAAGAATCCTTCCAGACTTTGAGAATCTTTACATAATACATTTCTTTTCAACTTTGCTTTGAAACTTTGGAGTTTTTCATTTTTTCTTCTCTAACTTTCAAACGATCTGGATAGCTTCTTACATTTTTTTTTAATTCTTGAAGCTGGGTTAAGAAACAGATGAGAACAGCATAGCAATTCCTTAGATTACAGGAATTGCACAAAGAATTGCCAGTTTATGGAAAGTATTAATTGCTATCTCTGTGAAAATTCTTCATTAAAAAATACTTGGAGATCAGAAATTTGAATAGTTTAAAAAGATCTCAAGATTATTAGTAGCCATAACTCAGTGAGACAGCACAATCCAGATTCATATTGATCTTCCCATGTAGAAATCTGATTAAACATTTCTCTGAAACTTTCCCAAGAGACCTTTGAAGGCATGCTTGGGAATTCTTAAAAATGCTACTTGATACTGAGTATATTTTTTACTGGAGGTGACCAAAATATGAATGTTTTCTCTTCCGTTTCTTCCATCATTCTAAGCTTCCCTGGAAGTTGATATTGGGATAAATAGTTGCAAAATAAAAAACTCAGAAAATAAAAATGTAGAATAATAAAAAGTTCTTGCAAAAAAATACAAACAACAAACAAGCCTCCAAAGAAAACCTCAACCATTTTCTCTCTGATTCTTAGCTACAACTAGTTAAAGAGGGAAAATGAATACAAAACCACAAAGCAAGAAATAGACAGTTGTATCTTGTGCCCATTTGTTTCTAGTAGTTCTTGTCTCCCATTTAATAGCCTAATTCATGAGGATTTGTAGCACACTTAAATATTTTAGGCTAGCCAAAATAGTGGCAAAACACCTCTTTTACAATGTGGATTATTTGATTTAGATTTTTATAGAAACTCATATATCTGGGGGGAAATGTGATCGTCTAACAAAAAGATAAACAAAGCACTCAACTTCATTTTAATTTATTTTTTATTTTTTTGCTTGTATCCTGCCTTTGTTATTTTTACAAATAAAGTGGTGAACATATCCAACACACCTTCCACCTTCTATTTTCCCCACAATAATAACCCTTTGAGGTGGGCTGAGTGAGAGAAAGAATGTGACTTGGCTCTAGTGGCCCAGAATCACCCAGCTGGCTTTCATGGCTAAGACAGGACTATAATCAGGCCCAACTGCTGTCCAATAGACTCATCTATGAAATTAGCAATCATCCCAGAATCCGACAGAGTCAGCAATTATCTGGGATAAAACAATTTTTAGCTTTTGGGTTGAGCTGGAACTTTTATCCACACTTATTTCATTCTAATCTATTCTTTCTGGGAAAAGCTCTGATGAGCTTTATTGTTTACCCATGGAAGGCGTTCCTGTAGCCATTAAATAATGAAAATTCATTGGAGAGCCAGATCTTTGATTCTTATGAACAGATACATAAACCTGACAGCAAAGCAGCTGAAGATGATATCAGTTCAAGATGGTAAATATAAATGCCAACCCTGAATGATATTCTGTTGTTCCCAAGTTGGAATGAAAACTCTCTACTCCCCAGTTACTACTTTTAGAGCATGGCTTGATTGCAGCATTGTGATAATAGTGAAGGGATTGGGTCTTATTTTATTTCTAACTTAGGGGCTACAATATTACAGACCTTGCTAAGAATAATCATAGAAAGAAATAAAATAGAAAGAATAGAGCTTGTTTGAAATGGAAATGATCAAAATGGAAACAAACTCTTAGAAGCTGAAGGTAGCTGGAGGACAGTAGCCTTTATAGGCAGCCATGAATTATTCAATTCCATCCCATACCTTTCATGCAACTTTCATTATTTCATTGTTTTTAGAATAATCTCTAAACAAATAATCTCAAAATGTCAGCTTAATAAAACCTGCCTTAGGCAAGAAGCCCCTATGTTGCTTGTCATTTCATTTCTTTTGGTTCCTGTTCCCGAATGCAACATCTGCCTGAAAGCAATACTTAAGAAAAAGAGCATTCAGTGAAACTGAAAATGTCCATAAAGCACCTGGTTTATTGATTATTAGGGTTCCAGAAATAAAGGTTATAATTTGAGGGTGTGTCTACTATCCTTATGCAGCATGGAGATAAATGTGGTTAAAAAAATATAGTCAGATGACTAATTGCCCTTGAATGTTTGTATCTCAAGGACCAGATCATTTGCATCTTAGTGTACTGAAGGGAGCTCCAATGGTCTAGTTCAGGGGTGTCAAAGTGGCAGCCCCTGGGCCAGATTTGTCACACACAGGCCATGCCCATCCCAGCTCCATGAATGGGAAAAACATCACAAAACTTCACGTAATGAAAATGTTACAAGGCAAGTTTGGCACACATGGTCAGGTTGAAGATTATCTTTGAAAAAAAAAACATTATCTTTGGAAAATCTTTACAAATGAGTTAAATCTTTTATTTATTTGTTTATTATTAGGAGCCTCTGTGGTGCAGTGGTTAGAGTGCAGTACTGCAGGCTACTTCTGCCAACTGCCAACTACCTGCAATTTGGAAGTTCGTATCTCACCAGGCTCAAGGTTGATTCAGCCTTCCATCCTTCCGAGGTGGGTAAGATAAGGACCCAAATTGTTGGGGGCAATATGCTGACTCTGTAAACTGCTTAGAGAGGGATATAAAGTGGTATATAAGTATAAAACAGAGAAAAACATACATATAACATTAACAAAAAAATGTGTACAAAAAAACCCCATACTTATTGCTATTGCTATAATATATACATAAATATATACACAGAGAGGGGCATGCATGCAGACATAGACACATATCCATATCATCTTCACCCAAAACCAAAATTCAATTTATTGGTCAGAAAAATCTCTCTTTTTTCAGACTTACTCAGTACCTTTAAATTTGACTCTTTGTATATTTTAAACTATCAGAAGTTCCATAATTCCCTAACAATTCTTTGTATTTTATTCTTCAACTTATTTTCATATTGTTTAGTTATTTTTATTCTTTTGCTACTTTACTGATTTATTGTGGGACATTATACAGTTGGCCCTTGAAGAGCATCCAGAAGCTCCAGTTGGTGCAAAATGCAGAGGCCCACATGGTTTTATGCAGACCCCGGTGTGCACATGTATCACCTCTCCTGCAGGAGCTGCATTGGTTGCCGATTTGCTTCCAGATGCACTTCAAAGTGCTGGTTATCACCTTTAAAGCCATTCATGGCTTGGGACTGTGTTATCTAAGGAAACATCTCTTGTCAATCGCATCCACCTGATCCATTAGAGCGAGGAAGCAGGGACTGTTGCGAGTCCCACCTCTGAGGGAGATACACCTTTTGGGACCCAGAAGAAGGGCCTTCTCTGTGGTGGGTCCATCTCTCTGGAACAACATTCCCCCAGAGATTAGAATGGCCTCCTCACTAACATTCTTCCAAAAGGCACTGAAGACCTGGTTTTGCCAGCGGGCCTGGGGAATCCAGTGAGGGATGGAGCCCATCAGGTGTCTAGTGTGATCTGCTGTCATCAGGAAGGGGAATGGGAGTTGGTTTTTGATTTTTTTGTTTTGTTTTGTTTTGCCCAAATTTTGTTCTATTGTACTTTACTAATTTATTTGATTCTTTTTGTTTGTTTTTATTTTTAATCTTTTGTTTTAAATATGGTTTTACATTGTGTAAGCTGCCTCGAGTCACCATGGGCGAATAGGCGGCAATATAAAATAAATAAATAAAATCATATAAAAGAACAATTGCATCCAAAAATATTTAATGGTTTTAGCAATGTTCTAAGCAATCATTAGAAAAACAAATTCGTTGTATCTTAATGATTAAAATTTTATTAAGGTGTAGCCCTTGCTGGTTCTTTGTTCAGATGAATGAAAATCATTGGTGGACAGATAGGAGGAGAAGCATAGAAACATAGAGAGGAATTATACGTGGTATTAAAAAATTACAGTGAAATACAAGGGGGAAAACTGAGTCTGGAAGAATTTTAAGCAAACACAAATAATAATTGTCAATAGCAGTGACTAGCAGAATGACATAAAAAGTACATGTATTGTCCCAAAGCCAATTCATGTATGTTAACATAATATTTGAACTCTACAGTATATAATATGATAGAAGCATAAATATTTTGGATTCTTACACTGGACACGGGTTGGAGTTAATGACCTTTTTTCAGTTCTAAGATTCTACAAAAGCTCCTTTTCCATCTGAAACACCAATAGCCAATCACCAGATAATTGAAATTATCAAAGCATCACAATTTTTCAAAGATATTTCCATGTGAATTCCACCTTCCCAGGAAAAGTCTGAATAGCTGCCTGACATCCACAATTTCCCTCATTTTACCAAAGAAGATCTTCTGTTTTTAAGAATGGCAATGAAGCTAACAAAATGGCAAACAACCCCTCCTCCCCAACTGTCTTGAACAGCCCCTGAGGAAGGAGGAAGCCCAATATGGCAGTGCATGATGACCTACAGAAGAGTCTGTGAGCTAAAGGAAGATTTCAAGTGGTAGCTGGATTGTTTATCTCCTGATCATTAGCATGTTGCAACCACCTCAGAACAATCAAATGTCTGCCTTTATTTATATTGCTTTCAGTCTCCTCCACTGGCTACTGATGAGCAATAGGTCAGCAGGTCAGTCCCTATATGTCTCCATCATTGGGATACATAGCTACCATCAAGTTTAAGAGCTAATTTCAGCAGTCTCAGCACTGAGATTATACTTGCTGCTTCCAATTGCTTTAAGAGCTTTGAACACAGGAGGACCAAATGTAATTTATTTGCTGGCATAGCTATTGATGAGGGCACAGGAGCTGGGGATACAATAAGGAGAAAGAGCTGAGAATGCATAGATATAGAAATAATGTACAAGTGAAAGTCATAAGGGATCAAGGATCGAGAATCAGAACTAGCCGGGGAAGAAATATAATAAATGCACCAACAATTTGCTGTACAAGACAGACATATACTTTTAATTAAATAATATGATCACATATTGCAGACTTAATATATTGATTCTTTAAAAGCTTAAGTTTAAATAAGTATGTTTATTTAAATCCAATGCTGGTCAAGACAATGGATGGATAAAGATAAAACTTTTCTAATACTGTTAGAATACCTCTGTTTCTGGTAAAATCCCCAATATTGAAACCTTCTAATTGCTTGCTGAGTCTTCCTACCCATAACAAATCTGGTTTTTATTCAGAACGGTTGGATATTTTAGGATTTCCAAATTTTAAAAAAGGAGAATTAGTATAGCAATCTAGATCAGTAATGGCATGTGGGAATGACCTTGGGAAATGGGATGGAGAGATGCAAACTGGACAACCAGGATGGAATAAAATATATCACCCCATAGCAGGAGGGAAGGAAATGTTTCTGAAGGGACCCTCACTAGTTTTCCAGAAAATAAAAAGAGGAGACAAGTCTTGCAAGATCCTGTTAAAGTAACCTTATATTAAAACATAAAGTTAGTAGTGCTTCTTGTTGGTATTACCTCACACGGCTAACAAAATCTCAAGGCACTGTGCTTTCATTCATACCATTGATATATTATTATTTAGAGCCATGGTGACACAGTTGTTAGAATGCAATGTTGCAGGCTATCTCTGCCAATTGCCAGCAGTTCGATTCTTACTGGCTCAAGGTTGACTCAGCCTTCCATCCTTCTGAGGTTGCTAAAATGAGGACCCAGATTGTTGGGGCAATATGCTGGCTCTGTAAAACTGCTTAGAGAGGGCTGTAAAGCACTCTGAAGCAGTATATAAGTCTAAGTGCTATTGCTATTACTAAGTGCTATTAAATATTCAGTTCTATTCAGAGAGCTGGTTTTGGAATCAAGATAACTCTCAAGACATTTTCTTTGTCCTGTTTAAGTTAACTGTTTACCAAGTATATTATCTTGAACAACTTAATCAGTTTGTTTTTTGTAACTTCAGCTTCAACAGCAATCTATACACTGAATCTGAGTAGATCATAGTATAAATACATAAAAACACACTGTAGTGATCAATTCTAAAGATAGCAAGAGATTATGATCTTATAGAAACCATACCCTAATATATATTGCCTTGTTATTATTACTACTACTGTTAGGCATGAGTTAATTGTTTTATTATAATATTTCAGAGAGAGAATAGTAATTAAGCTTATTTAATGTTACTGTGCTTCAAAAGAGCTCCTCATCCTGGGAGGATTGTAATGCCTTATAGCCTCTTTAATTTATTAGTGCTAAAGTACCCAAATATCTGTAAACCTAATCAAGTATTGAAGATATTAATACTGGAAGTTTCATTTCTATGTCTATTCATTATCTTATTATCCTATGTTGCAGGTAAATAGTTGCATGTCTGTGTCTATTCATTATCTTATTATCCTATGTTGCAGGTAAATAGTTGCAAATAGTTGCAAATGTATATTAGAACAGTGGACTTGTATAAGAGGACCTTCACATTATGAAGAAATTGAAAGTTAAACCTATTAAGAATTCAATCACCACTAGCTTTTCGACTATGAACCCAGGGCTATCCTGAAATGAAATAAGTCTTGCATTACACATTCTAAATATTTTCTATATATGTCTGATGATTTATGGTTTTTTTTCATTAATTCTACCTTAGTAATAATTGTGATTATTAAAGAACACAGGTATTGAAAAATTAGAATAGATACAGGGTATACAATAAGGGAGAAAGGCCAACATTTTTGGGGATATAAAATTGTTAACAGGAAAGCTTTAACTATAAAAAAAGTGCCAAATTACTTAGATTTTATTGTTCTGTTAGATTTTCTTCATTTTCTTTATTTTTTAAAAAAGAAAATGTTATAATATTCATGCTTCAGACTTTATGGCTAGGAAGAGACTAGCCATCACATGAAGGATAAGAATAGAGCTACCATATTTGAATAGTATACTCCAGATGACCACAAATGAAAAAAAATCTGTATCTTTTTGCTGCCTTCTAAATGGTCATGTAGATATCTGCAACCCGAGTATGGTAGCCTTAATAATGAGAAACTAAAAGGAAGGTAACACAAAATCTTCCCATGTTTGTCTCTGATGTGTCTTACTTGGTTTTGCTCCACAGCTTCTTTGCTTAATGACTAAGTTAGTCTTCACCCATGTGATACTCTTTCAGTGTGTTAGATGACAATTCTCATTATCCCCTGTCAGCAATTGGGACTTAGTGCCTGGTACTTCTGGAGGAAGCCGAGTGGGGGAAGCTGATAAAAATGGTCCCTTCTGTCCCATTTTAAACTGCCACTTTAATGATTTTCTCTCAAATATTTGTACATTTTGGTGTTATTCTCCATATGCAAAAAATAAGCTAATTTAAATAAACAAAAGTACACATTTGTTAGAAAGATGATGAAAAGTCAGAAGCATGAAGATAATCTCTTTTTTTAAACATTAGCAAGTCTACTATTGCTTAGTGTTGTTTATTGACTTATTTTGGTTCTTGATATTTTTTTCTTACATTGCAACCTTTTACTTTTTGGAATGTAGTTAGCATGCATAAGGACATCTAGATCTGCTCTATGTAATTTTTTTCCCTTTCCTCCACTTACGCAGACAATAATCATTGGCAGTGAAGAGAATTTATCACATCTACAAGGTTTGAAACCTAGATTTTCCATGGTTCCAGCCCCATTTCACATTTTTTTTAGAATTAGTATATTTAGAATACTTTAGCAATGACAACAATTATGTGGATTTGCACTCAATAGAGGGCATTTTATCTGAGTTGCTCTAACTCCATTCGCACTTGGGGCCCAAATATGCAGTGTTAAGGGAAGCAAAATAAACCTGAAACATGGCAACAGGCACCAGCCTGACCTGGCCTTGGGGAGAGGATTAAAATTGCCTTTCCACCTCTCTTGCACTGAGGTCCCAAACTACAGTATATCTCATCTGTGGTAATTATCTTTGAAATCAATATAGCTGCTAGCTTTATATAAGTTTATTTTTCCTCTAAGTATATATCAGAATAACTGATTGTGAGAATAAGTCCTCCATGTGATTTTTAAGCCTGAACTAGGTATCATGCTGCTCTATTTTAATTACATTCTACTAACGTGTAGTGTACATTTGGGAATATTGCTGAAAATGAACAGTTCTTATTATTAACAACAACAACAACAACAACAACAAACCTACTACTTTTCAGAGGTGTTATGTTCCTTATTTTAGCTGTCAGTTAAGGTACAATTTAACCTATATATAAGGAACATATGCTCTCTGGGCTGATATGAGACTCAATATTTTCCTTTGGAAATATTATTTTTAGAATGAGTGCCAACCTCCATCTCAGTTTTATCAAAAGCATAAAACATCCAGTGGAACACATGTGACAACAAACAACAACAACAACAAAAATAATGTATTTTGATTCATAGGAATGACTGAATACTTATTGGGACAATTTAAAAAGAAAGGTTTTAAGGGGTCACTCAATTTGTTATCTATTTAAAGCCTTGGCAGAGATTGAGGATACAATGCTTCCACACAAACTTGTTTTAGTACAGACAGATTATAGAAAAATCATACGTAGAGCAAAAGCCCAAGAACTGCAAACCATTTCTGTCTCTCTTTGTGTCTCTATCCATCCATCCACTAAAATTTCGTCTTTTTTCCCACCTATGTGTCCAAATGAACCGAGAACTGGTTGGTACCTGTATGATGGACTCATCAGATCATAGTCTCTTTGCTTCTGATGTGGCCCATTCTAGCCTTCATGCTTGGGAGAAGTATGTGGGATGTAGGCTTTGGATGACATTTTCAAAATAGTTTCCATGCCTTGGAGTACAATTTTCTATAGACTCCACATAGCAGTGTCTGAATTATTCAAATGTACTTTTGGCCTGAATTCATCATGGATACTCATCTTGGGATGTATTATATTACAACAATTGATAGTTTTATTGCTTTGTTGTTCATCCCTCAGAATATTAACTGGGCAAATGTTGTAAGATCAATCAATAAGTTAAAACATATTCTTAATACAACAAAACTAGGGTTAAAAAGCTGAAAGAAACAATTTCCATTATATGAATAAAGACATATTCATAGATTGGAATCAGGCATATCAATATTTCTATTCATTAAGCTGACATATAACCTATAGTGACTGAATTTTACAGACTGCATGAAGTAATATTTGTTTTGATTTGGTTAGCATGATGTGTGAATGATTTGGTAAAACTTGATTTGTGGCTTAAGATAGTTATGTCTTTTTATTTTTTGCAAACTATGGTTCAAATAAGAGCTTAGTTAACATAATGTGTGTGTACAAACCCAGACATTATATCTATCAAGTTCTTGACAGCCTCTACCCAGTTGTTTCACAGATGTTCCTTTGATAATGGCCAAAAATGTCTTCATGGACTATAAGAAACAATTGCTCCATGGACAGTGGAAGGCCAGTGACAGACTTTTTTGTTCCTCTAAACAAGCAGATCATGGCAAGTTTCACATTTATCTCTGGTGGTCCCATTCCCTCCTTCCCCCTTTTCCATTTCTTATGCTGGTGTTCTTGGTACTCTCTGAATGTGGTAGTTTGCTTGCACATATTTAATTACCCAGCTAGGTAATATTATCAGTGTTATTAGCAACATTTCTTGTTCTCTTTTATTGTGTTTGTCTTTCACAACATATAAATATGACACATTCATTTTTTTCCAAAATTAATTTTAGTGCCAAATTAAAGTATCATAATCCTGGACCTCAATGCAATTGAGAGGACTGTCTGCAGAATGCTCAACTATGTTAATCAAATTGGAACTGCTCATTCAGGCAGGATAAAATGTGCAAATGTTATAATCTCTCTTGAATATAACTTGGAGATGAAGTCTAGTTGTGTGGGATTTTTCCCATCATCCCAGTTAGGCTAGCTAATGGAAGCCCAATGAAAAATTAGTCCAAGCAACACAGCTATTTATATTTTAAATAAATTCAATGATGAAACCATTTTGGCATTCATAGTTATGCCAAAGATGTAGAAGTTTATTTTGAATCTTTACATAAACGTGCTGAATCAGAAGAGTTTTCTTTGTTGCAAACAGTGAAGAGTTATTATTTTTTACAGCTATGATGTTGTATGCAAGCTGAATATAGGCTCAGATTAACTCAAGTTCAAAGGAAAGGAAAATGCCACCTCTTTGATGTTTGCAGGAAAGCTGGTAGGCCAAGGAGGGAGAGGAGGAGGGAAAGAGAGAGAGGGAGAGAGGAAGGGAGAGAAAGAGAGGGAGGGAGGGAGAGAGGGACGGAGAGAGAGAGAGAGAGAAAGAGAGAGAGATGCCCTGGAATGATAGACATCAACTTTAACTGTGAGGGAGCTCATCCACCAATCCATTCATTCATAATTGAAACAAGATTTACTTTACAAAAACTGACTAGCATGAAAGTAATATTGGTTGTTTAGATCTAGATAACAATCTTTAAGGTTACTACGTAGTCCTACTAAGACTTCAACAGCATAATATGAATCAGTTCATGTCTCTATTCTTGTCCTGGGCTATTTCCTTCTCTCCATAGTGAAAGCAAGTAAAAAACCCTTGTTCCAATTTTTCAGTGCAGTGGGCAAATGAAAATAACTATTGATTGTTGTCAGTTTGGCTTGCATTTCTATATGCACAACGGAAAAGGAAAAAAAAAGTAACAGCTTAGCTCTATAATACAATATCAATACAAGAGCACACAATAGATACAAGTGAAGCCCTTTAGCAGAGAAGTCATTTAAGCTCTCCAGAAAAAGCAGACCCAGGAAAGTAATCCTTAGATCCATTTGCACCATTAAAAAATATCAGCTGGTCTCACTTACCTCACAAGATAACCTAAGGAAATCACCCAGATTTAAGGAAAGGTCACATGCCCCCCAGAACTGCTTAGAAAGTTAACAAGGGGTTCTATAGAACCGGTAGAATCCCACCCCTGCAAATATGCCAAACTTTTAAAGTTCATTGTCTTTCTAGGTGTCATTTTCTTCAAGCATAACATGAAAGTCTTCCAGCTTAAAATGGCAGCTTTTCACCATGCAGAGCTTGGTTTTCCTTAAGGAAGGAAAAAAAACCAGCCTTCCTTTTAAGCTATGAAATGTTAATTCTAATATCTGCACCTCTGTCCTGGTTTCCATGGAGATTTAGCAAAAGTATATGATCTACCTGGCATTCAGAAAGGGGGCAGTGAAAAAAGAAGATGGGTATATTTATAGAAATGACACTGACTTGGTCAGCCAGCATGATGTTTGACTTGGTTCATCCTCAGGAAGGTCATGTTTTTATTCCCATTCCATTTATCCTCACTTATTTCTCATATTAGATCTTCTGGTGATTGCTGACTATTACTGCTTTGACTGAGCACAGAAAGTAAGGCCTCATACTGATTTGAAATCCAGTAGCAAGGCAATAATAGCTTATATATGACTGTCATTTAGTCAGCCTATCTTGCATCCTGCTGAGAAGCATGGGTATAGGTGGAAGTAGGCCATTTAATGAATATTTAAATTAACTTTTAAGAATGGACTGTCCCCTGGAGGCCCAATTTAGTCTCTAAGTGTTAAAATGTACACAGTATCATATCCTGAGATTAGGGAGAGGAACGAAGAATTATGGCTGACTGGAATGAATAAGGGAGTCTATCAAAGGAAGATGTAGTGCTTAATTTTCTTCAGCAAATATGTGGTTGAACTTTTAAGGGAGTGAAATCTCATTAGCTGTCTGAGGATATACAGCCTGAGTTGTTGCACCATACTTCTGTCATGGGGCATGAGTAGAATAGAGTACATTGCTCATCCAACCTTTGGCAACATAAAGTTGGCTAAATAACTTGGAAAGGAACCATAATGCTAACTCAAAGAGAAATTATTTCCCTTTACTTCACTCTTCCAAAGACCATTTGAATTGGAGCCATAGGGAAGATGTGAGAATTGAGAATCAGACCACTTTGGGGATTCTGTTTTGAATTATATAATAAATAAAGTAACTTCCAGCAGAAATAATACTGTGTACTTCCTATCATTATATAGCAGCAACGGTACATCTTACTCAAAGCAAGGCAAAACTTCTAACCATTGTGCTATGAATAAATGCAGATTGAGCAGCTGCTATTGTCTATATAGATCAGGGGTGTCAAATTCCTGTTGTCACGGAGGTGTCACATGACATATTGGGACTTTCCTACCCTTCACTAAACTGGGCATGGGCATGGCCAGTGCGTGACGCATCCGGCCCATAGGCCATGAGTTTGACAGCCCTGATATAGATCATACTTTTTAAGGTGCCTGCCAGTTGTCTAAGAATTATAGCGTTATTTATCTTGAGACTCTATTATATAGAAATTAATGAGTACAGTGAAAAGGATCAATTAAAGCAGATCAAAGCCCCTAACTTCAGCAGGAACATCCATTTAATTATGAAGGACCGTGGTCTGTATATATGTTGAATTTCAGGGCAATTTCCTTTTAAAAATGAGATGGCTGCAGATTCTTGGTTTATTTACAAGCAACCTCGTCATAATTGCTGATTAGAATGTCAGTTGGCAGTTCATCATTACTTTTTAGCCTGGACAGAGTGTCTCATGGGGACTACAATATGTTGTGATATATCATCATTTCTGGGATGCATGATAACATTTAGTAAACTGTCAGATTGAAGGCTAGCCTTGCAATTGTAATCCAAGCAGAGCAAAGTTGTTGGAACAATGCTGGACCTCCATTATTCTCTGTTTATCTAGCTAAGTAAAATTATTTGCTTTAGCCAAATCTAACTCTTCCTATTTTATTTGACAATTTCTCCTAGTGTGTTTGTTTAGTGTATGCAGAATTTCTAATTATAAGGTTAGTGTGATATACTGGTAATGGCAATAACCTAAACAACCTAGATACCACTGTCAGTTGTTGCATCAGTAACCTTACAGCCTGTAGCAGGGGTATCAAATTTGCAGCCCACAGGCTGGAAGCATCAAGTACTGCCCCCACCCCTGCACAGTTTAGCAAAGGGTAAAAAAGTCCCAATACATCACGTGACACCACCATGATCGGGGTGGAATTCTACCAGTTCGCACCTATTCGCTAGAACTGGTTGTTAACATTCTAAGCAGTTCAGAGAACCAGTTGTTAGAAGAAATTACTGGCCTAATCCTGTAAGGAAGGCAGGAAGGCAGGAAGGAAATATTCTGGTGTTGCTTACAGAAACTGCCTCTGCATTAACCCTTTTTACGTTCATGGCAGGACTAGACTTCCTGTCTCAGGAACTTCTTTGGAGTTTTTCCCCCACGTTTGCTGGTACTTTGTTTGTATGGAGTGACAATTCAAAGTTACAATGGCATTGAAAAAATTGACTTATGACCATTTTTCACACTTATGACTGTTGCATCATCCCCACAGTCATGAGAGGCCAGGTGAGGAGATGCGTGCCTCGATGTGAGTGATATTGAGTTGGCCACGCCCAGCCAATAACATGACCACCAAGCCACGCCCACCAACTTAGCCATGCCCACAGAACCGGTTGTTAAAAAATTTGAATCCGACCCTGACCATGATGATGCAAGTTTGACATCCCTGGCCTATAGTGACCCTTTCTTGGAATCCTTTAATTTTCAATCTTTGAATCATAAAGAAGCAAACACACAATTATCTGTGATCTTATCTCTATTATCAGTTAAGCAAAAGAGACTCCAGAATTATATTGATTACATGCTGAACAGACCTGGAAAAGTTCAGAAAGCCAGTTCAAATGAAGATGGTGTTAGGCTTCTCCCATGTCTTGTCTGAATGTCATGCTGTCTTAGTATAAATAAAGAAAATGTTAGGAAAACTGAAAGATCTTGTATTTGAAGTCCATGTGGTTGAAGGTTTTGGTTCATGATGCTCACTTTTTAACAACTATTGTCTTTTTGCTTAAATGATTGGGTTTCTGTCTGGACAATGAAGAAAATGATTCTTCCTTAACTGTCACAGTATATGTAAGGGTTGATTAGTTAATGTCTGTAAGCTATCTGCAAGATGAAAAGTGTGAATAAACACTTTTCATCTTGCAGATAGCTTACAGACTATAATTCTTAACATTAAACATAGCAGCAGCTCTGCTTTATTTCAAAGCCTCCAGCTTCCCATCCCTCATGTCAAATAGGGCATTTTAGTGAATTTAAAATAAATCTCCTGCTGACTGCAGATAAACTTTCTGTCTTTCAGATATTCACTTTGAAAATGGGTGTATGTATATTCAATTTAATGTTGCAAGTTATATGGCCAGTTGTGCTTAGAAGAATGATCACAGGGCAGAATTTCAGTAACTTTGGAATATTTGAAGGTAAGAGTAGTGAAGGTGATGATCAGGCCTGCAAGTGGCAGCTACAATTTGTCTTCAGCAAGGCAATTTGAGCCATAGAGATGTCTCTATTCATATTCTTGAGGTATTTCATAACTGTCCCATAGCCTGCTCTGACCCTTCTACTAGCTAGCAGAGGCTTCTGTGCAAATGTTGCACAGATGCAAAGTATAAAATTCTAGAAAGAGTGCAGAGAAGAGCAACCAAGATGATTAGGGGACTGGAGGCTAAAACATATGATGAACAGTTGCAGGAACCGGGTATGGCTTGTCTAGTGAAGAGAAGGCCAGGGGAGACATGATAGCAGTGCTCCAATATTTGGGAGGCTGCCATAGACAGTAAGGGGTCAAGCTATTTTCCAAAGTACCTGAAGTCAGACAAGAAATAATGGATGGAAACTGAATAAGGAGAGATTTAACCAGGAAAAAAGGAGAAATTTTCAGACAGTGAGAGCAATCAACCAATGGAACAACTTGCCTTTAGAAGTTGTGGGAACTTCATCACTGGAAGCTTTCAAGAAGAGACTTGACTGCCATCTGTCAAAAATGGTGTAGGATCTGCTTGAGTGGGCAGTTGGACTAGATGACCTACAAGATCCCTTCCAATTATGTTAATTTGTAAATGTATCTTTATACTTCTCCCTCCCCCCTTTAATAAAGCAGCATGAAAGCATTTGTGATATGCATTATTAGATGGCTCTCAAGCAAAATAAATTTTTATTTCATATATCACTAGGTATTTTGACAGAGATGAAGTTGTGGTTTAAACAGAGCCATGTTGTTGGAAAATAAACTACAATGTGGTCAAAAGCCATCCCCACTTTAGGTTATCGATACCTGAAAGATAAGTTATTTCTATTCCTTTCATGTTGGAACAGACATCAAAAGAAGATATATCATTGTTTCTTGCCATGTTGTACAAGATGCTGTACACAGGTTAATGGAAAAATGCATGAATTTGGAGAGCGATATATAAAGGTCCCTTGGGTATTGAGTCATAAATCCTTATTGCTGGGAAAGCACAGCAGACACAAATAGGCACAGCTGCTTTACATACAAATGAGTACTTCCCTTTTATTTAGTTGACAATATTATTATTTTGGACTCAAGATGAATCTTAAGTAATTTCTGTTATGCTGTTCTCTATTATAGCCAATTCTTAATTTATCAGATATGGTCCTACTGAAGGCATAAAATGGGTGTAATGATTTTTTTTTTTAAATAGTAATCTTCTGCTGGATACATGTGTTCTCAATGCCGCTAATTATAGCAGTGCACTGTAGTTTGAACATGCTCATAATATCTAAGGTAGTCATAGACTTCAGTTAAATAGAAAAAGCAATTCACCATGCCAGGAATATTCTCAATAGATTATTCTCTGCTATGGCTTTCCTTAACTGTGTTTGGGTAGCTTTATGATGCTGAGCAACAATCCATTTATGCAACAAGAACTTGTTGCTTTCATTGCTCTTATTATCACTAGATAGACTGAACTTTGAGTTCCTGTATATTTCTCTTCACTTCATATTTTTATATTAGTATGTAGATGTCTCTTTTACCACCCACATCTCCTCAGTAAGCCAATGGGTTTTCTAGTATTGCTGAGGAGAGTGAAGTCACTTAGAATTGTTGTTCTGCCATTCCTATATTCTGGACAAGAGAACTACTGGCCAGGGCTTTGAAAAAATTCTCAAGTGATGCTTGGAAATAATTTTTTAATGGGCAGTTGTGTTTAGAAGAGAAATGATCAGAAGCAGTGGTGGATTTCAATTTTTTTTATTGTGGGCGTGGCTTGGTAGGTGCAATTTGCACGCGTGCAGAAGGTTTGCTACTGATCTTCTCATGAAATCCTGCACTCTCTCTGTGTCCTCAACAACTGATGTGTAGCAATCCACTGTGCCGTGCAAAGCAGCTGAATTTCAAAACCAGGAAATAAAGGTCACTATAGAACCGGGGCAGGCAGGAGGCCCCAGCAGCTGATCATTGGAATGAACCTATTTGCTCACAGATGATCCTTGGAGCTATCAGTTCGGCCGAACCGGGCCAAACTGGTAGAATACCACCACTGATCATAATATAGAATTTCACTAACTTTGGACTATTTGAGGGTAAGGGTAATTTATCAGGTCTATTATTACACACCTGGATGTTTGAAAAGAATGGGTCGATCCTGCTCCGATCTGCATAGAGGTCTGTGCTGCTGATTGGCCACATGGAAATAAAAGAGCAATCTGCCCATAATAAGAAATTGATGGAAATGTCCATTATCTTCAGCTGGTCCAAGAGAAGAACCAAATCTAATGGAAGGCCTCAGATGGTTCTATAAGGATAATTAATTGGACTGTCTTGCATTCCTTCTAGGCAGAAAAACAGATTATAATTTGAAAGCATCATCTGCACAGTTGTTTAAATAGCTCCGAATTTTCAAATAATAATAGAGAGAACTGCATCAGAAAATCATGAAGAATTCAGATTCCCAGCAGAAAACAATGCTGTACTTCTCCTGCAACACTCTTCAAAGAACATATAGTGCAAAAAACATTCCAAGAAAAACACACACATGCTGAGTGCTAGCAGGAAACAATTTTTAGAAAGGACTTCACATGAATCCAGCAGAACCCACATACAAACAAGGGGCTAAATAACATAGTTGCAGATGTGCTCCAGGTATTAATTAGTTTGATAGTAAATTGCTTTTCAGTTCCATTGAAATCAGTAAGAGTTAAATCTGCCACATATTGGCTAGACTATGTATCATATTTATTTTTGAATATTTAAAGCCCTGTGTTTAATGAACAGCATTGTTACTGAAATTCATTTCCCAAAGAACAGCGTAATCATGAATTTGGTTGAAAAATGTAATTAATCACTGCCTTTTTATTCTAAAGTAGTACATATGGACAATTTTTCCCTAAAGGCAAGTTTGAGATCATATTGTGTGATATTTTTTTTTATCCATTCTTGTGTACAATATTACATAATGTATTTATCCATAGAAATATCTACCCACTTATCACTGTCACTCTCCTATTCAAAGAGCAGCTGAGACAAGATGACATAGTGAAGTATTGAACTTTTAGTGATTAGTTGAGATGCTCTTGAACACAAGACAGCTGTACTTACAAAGCAATTAATATGGTGTTCATATCTAGTGCTTGTCATTCACTTTCCAGTTGCTTTTTAAAATTTTAAAAACAATAACAGAGTTTTGCAGTTTAAAGGCAGAAGCAAAGTAAAATAAATACTATTTCTTCAACATTCATGGAAGCCATAACCATCTTTTAAAGTTTGAAAGAGTGTTAGATGGAGCTGCCACATAACATCAAACTCAATTGCAAAAAATTGTACATGATTCACAATAGGTTATTTGTAATTACAGACTGTAATAGTTTATTTACTTTTGACTTGACATGTTAATGTACTTTGTATACAAATCACGGTTTGCGACCTGGTGAAATGCATGAACCAAATGACCGTGGCTTATTCAACAAAGCATGATTAAAATAAATTATGCTTTAATGTGAAGTTCGAACTGTGTCACAAAATCTTTTAGCTGGTTTCATGTTTGAAAAGGTTAGTCCAGAAAAAAACATTAGTTAAACATGAATGCAAATCTATAAAGGAAATTAAAATTTTACAAAAACATTGCAGTGTTCAGAGTTTAAGAAAGACAAACTGATTACAAAAAAGAAGAGCAGAAAAAGGGTTAGGCAACTTTGTTATAACTTAGCAATACAGAATACAGAGGTGCTGGAATAAATAAAAATGATTTAAGTCTTATTTAATTATTTGTGTCTTCTTTAATGCCAACATAGCATCCAACGCCTGTATCTCACCCATCTTCATAATTCCTCCGCTCATTTTTCAGCTTCAGAAGCTTTCAGATTCCACATTCCAGCAAGAAAGCATTTTTTTAAAACTTAAAAAAAATCACAAATTTCTGCTAGAGGCAATAGAGAAGGAAACTAATCACATCAACTGTATAAATCTTTCGCCTTTGATGAAGTGGGTAATGAAGTACTGGATAAATGCAGTGTCCATTTATCCATAAAAGGAATATAAAATATCAGTGGGCATGTTTTTTTCCAAAGAATACAGAAGTCAAAAGAAGGAGTAAAGTCATTTATTAGAGGTATGCATGAACTAGCAAAATACCATGAATTTTCTGAAAAGAAAAAAGACTGGCTTGCATTTGGGATTTCAGATGAGGGATTAGTCCAGAGAATGCAGTTAATAGATGCCTTAGCTCCCCACAACAATAGCAAGATGAGAAAACAGTCAGAATTCATGTAACCGCAAAATAAAGAAGTAGATGGAAGAAATTTGGAAGAAAGAACCTGTATGGAAAGAACAAGCAACAGTCATTTTGAAAAGTGGAAAAAAAACAGGATAATGATCAAATATAGACTTGTGTTGATATGAAAAAAGCTAAAGTTATTTATATATTCGGGTAACTGCTATTCCAGTTGCAACTGCCTCTGCGCTGTGGTCTTATTTCCAAAGTTATTGTAGCAGAGGGGTTTTCCGAATTGGATGATTCAAATGGCTTTTGTCAGATTCCTTTAACAGATCAGAATGACAAACTGGCACACCCCATGGGAGATTCTGTTTTCAATCATTGCCTTTTGATATAACTGGTGCTTCCAAGATTTTCCAGTAGGTGACACAGCTTCTCAGTAATTGTTTTCTTGGATGATGCATTCATACATAGAATATTAATGGAAAATACGACAAAATAGTTAAAATCATTTTAAAGCTTCTCCATGGATTAGGTCTCAGGCTGAATAATGACATTCTGAAATAGATTTCTTTGGGCAATAAATTAAACCAGGTTCTGAAGAAAATGCAACCACCCACAACAAATGTAACTGAGATGAGATATTTCCTAGGAATTATAAAATTATCTCAGATGACAGACATCTCAACACATGCATCCTTCACTGAACTTTCTGTAGTCCACCACATCCTGGGAGGGAGGGTAGACTTAAGAAGCAGCTTTATGGACAGTAGTGCACATAACCTCCAACATAACATCAGTGCAAATATATGGCTCCCAACATGCCAATTATAGTACTGAAACAAGTATCTAGAGCAGGGGTGTCAAACTCATGTCATCACAGTAGCATCACATGACATATTGGGACTTTCCCCCCCTTTGCTAAACCAGGCGTGGGTGTGGCCAGTGCATGATGCATCCAGCCCACAGGCCGGGAGTTTGACAGCCCTGATCTAGAGGGTTGAAGGGGTGCTATTGCAAGGTCATAGGTCTACATGAATGCCATTAGGAAAAAGATACACATAAACAGTGAAGAAGTATCTTGCTAGTGCCTAAACATGTGATGATGATGATGTTGTACAATCATTTATGCAGCCTACTATCTTTTGGTATTCACAGACTATAAACCTTTGGTGAGCATAATTAGAAGCAAGGAGTTAGGTTGAAAAATACTTATGTTGCCATCATATCCTAACCTATATGATAAGATTTAATCTAGTATAGTCCAAGGAAAGATTTTGCCATTGTTGATACTTAATCAAGGATCTCCAGAAGCAGTTATATCCCTGCAGAGAAGATTCAGGTATATTTTGCTGATTTGGGAGAGTTTTAATTTACTGTCAGAATCACAGTTGCAAGCTAGGTGGCCACATAAAGGACAAGGTTCTGTTCAGTCCCTTTTGCAATAGATGTAGATGTACACAGTATATAGGTAAAAATAAAGATTCCCCTTACACATATGTGCTAAAAATCTCTGGCTCTAGGGGGCAGTGCTCATCTCCATTACGAAGCCAAAGATCCAGTGCTGTCTGAAGAAGTCTCAATCTCATGTGGCCAGCATGACTAAATGCCCAAGGTGCATGGAACACTGTTACCTTCCCACCAAGGTGGTACCTATTTTTTTACTTGCATTTTTACATGTTTTCAAGCTGCTAGGTTGGCAAAAGCTAGGACAAGTAATGGGAGCTCACTCCATTACGCAGCGCTAGGAATTCAAATCTCTGAACTGCTGACCTTTCTGATTGACAAGTTTAGCATCTTAGCCACTGAGCACCACATCCTTTGTACACAGTATAGCAAAGTATTAATTATCATATCCTCACTGGACAGACCTTGTAATAGGACAGCTATTGATCAGCTTGAATTTAAAGGCTGTCACAGCTTGGTTATTGTTGCCTATTTTTCTAGATTCATACTAATATTCTACATGCCCAATTTCACTTGCCACAACATAGATGTGCAAGTATAGAGCACATTTTTCAGACTTCTAAAAAAGCAATGGTGAAGTCATGGTAGAAAAAAGAAGTGAATGGATTGGCTCCTTAGAATTCCTCTCAGGAGCAAAATAGGAGCCAGGATGCCCTACCAGTGCTCTATACAGAAGCTCTTAACAATGAAACTATAAGACAATGGTCTCTGGTAAGTTTAATGCTCCAAGAACTGGGAGAATGTAATCTAGCCTAAGGTATCCTTCAGTGCCTTCAAATGAATACTGGGTTCACATACTTCTCTTAACCACCTTAGGAAATTACTTGTCAATGACTTTTTGGAGATTAAGAACTTTCAGAATGGCAAGTTTCATTACATTGGGTGAATTTCCTTATATCCTTGATGAATGGGTAGCCTCAATGCATTTCCAGCAGTTGCATTTTGAACCTCTCTGTCACTTTGGCATAATTTCAGTCTCCGGCATTAAACACATAGTTCTACTTTTCAGCTAATCTCTTGAATATAAATTACACTACTAAATATTTTGAAACTACATACAATATATATCCAGAAACAGTTCATTCAAATTTGGAAGGATAAAAATGATTACATGGAAAGAATAATGACAACTCTAGCTGTCCCCTTCAAATGCTCTCTTGGATTTATTCATTTTTTTGAATATCTTATTTTTTTAATGCACATAGGACTCCATTAACTTTATTGTGTAATTTACATGTCTGATTCATCCATTTAATATAAGACAGAAAATGTACAGACACAGATTTGATTGTAACCATTCACCTTGTTTGCTGAATAGACACTATTTCTGTTTTTCCTCCTTCTCCTTGATATCATTTTGATTAGGAGTGCTGTCTTTACCAATAAAGGTGAACCATTTCTATTTTTTTATTTTAGATGCTGACTGACTAAATAACTTCTGGCAGGTTCCCCTTGGGCCTGGCAACCCTGAAACTGAATGACACCACTTTGACATAATTGCTCTCTGTATTCTCCCCTAGGATAGATAATCACAGCATAAACATTCACAAGGATTTTGCTACCTTTTTCTCCCCAGGGTTCTCAATAAATCCTGGAATCATTCTTTAGAGACAGAATGGGAACTGATTCTATTTTCTGAAAGTCTGCTAAAACTGAAGCTCCCTTACAAATATCCCATTCCTAGAAAGATACTGATCAGGTTGAATAAACTCCTATGTATGACATTTCTCCATGGTTACTGTATAATATTTGTCTGTCTTTGCATGTATATCACATCTGGGCATTTTACAGCCCCTGGCCACATTCAGTCTTATGGCTGTTTCTTTCTGTCCCATTGGGGTCAATCAGAAATTAGAACTAAAATGTAAATAAGTATACACCATGCACAAAATACAACTGCATTGGATTTATTTTGCAGACAACTACTATTTGTTTTTTAATTTATGTGTATGTGTGTATATTGTATGCTTACATACCTTCATGACTCTATTGGTTCAACCCTCTACCAGAGCCCCAGTTTCTCATGTGATGCCTTTGGACAATCAATTGTTTATCCTTAATGAATATAGAACTACTTTTTCATAGCTAATACTCATATTATCATATTATTAATGATTTTCACCTGGAGTGAAGAGGCTTCAGAAATAGCAGAGATAGAATGAAATCTAAAAGGGACTGAATAGCTTTTTAACTTTTCTAGCCTTCAAATCTTTGTAGACTGAATTTTTAAATATTTCGTTATATTCATGACCATGACCAAACCACCTGAAGATTGGCACTTGAATAAGCAGGAAGCCTGTAGAGAAAAAGACCGTACTTACAGAGAACAACAATTCCCTCTCTCCCTGACCCTTGACCTTCTCTGCTTCAATGACAAATATTTACATTTTGGGAGGTGGGATGTCCATTACTTCAAATGATGTCTGTTGAACATGAAAGTATGTCATAATGGCAATTTATCATTTGCATAAGAGCACAATGACATATACATTTCTCACATGTCAAATTAAGATAAAAAGTAACTGACTCATCTGGACTGCTTCAGATGTCACAGATTTGCCCAATATTTAAGGTCGTTACACCTGGATGGAAATGAAATCAGTTGCACCTGAAATCTGCTAGATGGGAATCCATTAAATTGCAGTTTCACTTTAAGAAAGAGCTCTCTTTCTCTTTATAAAGATTGATTCAAATTGCATTTGCCCAATACATGGTTTGCTAACTTAGTATACAGAAGTTAAAAGACTATAGTGGATAAATTATAATTAATAGAAAATACTTGTAGCTCGGGTTTTAGATTTTGGCAATGGTTTGCTCTCCAAGGTTTTTCCAATTCAGTTTCTGAATGTTTCATTAGAAACATTTTGTTTTCATTTGAACAGCCAATCAAAAAGAGAACCAATCAACGGCTCAGAATTTAAATATAGTTCCAAATGAACAACCAATCACACGACCAACTGGCCACACTAGCACACAAGACATTATAAACTAAGGAGTATAGGACAACAAGAGCCTGCTGATGAAGTTACCTAGTCTGGTAATGAAATGTTCAGAAACTAAATTGAAACAAACTTGGAGAGCGAACCACTGACAAACTTTATAGTTAAGTCATACAGATTCAGGAATGCTTAAAATTGTTCACCCAACCAGGCCATAAATATTATGAGCCTTCTTCATATGAAAGAGCAATCAATTTGGAAAATCTGCAAATCAAAATTGCAGTATCTTTTGTAAGTTTACAATTGCTCTTCATGAATAGAATAGACTAAGGAAACAATGATAGTATGGGCCAAAAAAAAATGATTATACAATTATACAAATGGCAAAAAATTGTGGGACAGGAACTATAAATTAACAATGTCAACTACATACAAATAAAATTTGTATAAGATATTTTATAGATGGCATTTCACGCCTGTCATGCCCCTGGTGGAGTCTGACTCTGAGGAAGAGGAGGAACAGCCAACAGGGAATGGGAATGTGGCTCCAGAGGTGGTGGAGAAGACTGGGGAAGGGCAGAGGCTGGCTGAGCAGTCAGAGGAGGATCCAGGCCCATCCCCTATCCATCCTAGATCATGCAGGGAGGAGAGGATCAGGGAAAAGCGAGGTCTCCTCAAGAGGAGATTACCATGATGCTCCTTGTGGCTTGCAGGTGGGAGCTATGTATATAAGTTTTCAACTACGTAGTTAGAATTGCTGGAGTCAATTTTAGTGTTTACCTTGAAAGAGGTTTATCTTCGCTGGCGTTCTTCCCATGAACTTTTCTCAGTTATTTTCCTGGAGTTTATGATTAGTTATCTTGGCTTGCTTCAGAATTTTCATCAATGCGGTTTGTTTTGGTTTTCTGTTTGCCTCATTATTTACTTTTGTGACTTTAAACTGTGGCTAATAAAACAGTGAAGTTAAGTTGAAGGCCTTACCAGACTTTAATATGTGTTTTGGGTTATTTTGAGAGACTACGTGTCATCATAGCACCAGTGCAGTTGGCAAAGATGTTTAAAGATAAATCAGCTAAATGCTGGTAGTGCCACCAGGTACCTGGGTCATATTATCATATGTGGTGGACCTGCCCAAAAGCAAAAATATATTACTGGACAAAAATACATACGTGATTGGAAAAAATGATAAAAAAGCATATTGATTTAAAGCCAGACATATTTCTATTGGGGATTCTACCTGAAAAATATAGTAAGGTAAATGCATATTTAGTTATCCATATATTAACTGCTTCTAGAATTGCGTTTGCACAAAGCTGGAAGAGTGAAGAGATACCTACAGATGAGAATGTGATTAGGAAAATATTAGAATGTGCAGAAAAGAACAGATTAACACTTGCAGTTAAGAAGACAGAGCATACTGAATATTACATGACATGGGATATATTTTGTCAATGGTTAAACAACAAAAATGGAAGTTAGAGATAGGGAAATAGGGCAACAAAATAAAGAAGATATGTTAAAAGAGATAAGCAATTATTATGATTAGTATATTGAATATTACTATTTAATATTGTAGAATTAATATGTTGAATATTACTTTTTTAATATTGTAGAATTAATATAAATGTAATGAATGATGTCGCACATTTTGGTTACTGTTCAACAAAGATACTTGTACCCAGAAAACATACTGTTCAACTGAAGATGGAATTATTATATTAAAAAATTAATGAATAGAACAGAATAGAATAAAACTTTATTGTCACTTTAAGTGTTACGCTAATCAGCATACATTAAAATGAAAATTTATTGCCTTCAGGTCTCAAAGGATAAGCATTATGCGTATATCCACATATACACACATATAAGACACATCACAGTCTAGTTCAAATGTATACACATACATGGCAAAAAAGAAGAATCCTGAGAATTTACAAGATGGATGGCTTAAAGAACAAAGCTATAGTTTTTCATGTAGTCTCCCACACAGGTTTTATGTGAAAGCTTAGCTTTTGAAAGAATATAAATGTCTTGTAGAAAAAAAAATCAATTTCTATTTTTTAACGAATAGTTTTCTGGGTTCAGCTGCAAAGTGAGAGAAGTAAAACAATTAAAAATTAAATAAAATGATAAAATTAGCAACAAAATCTATATTCCATCATAATTAGTAATCATCTGCAAAGCATCTTTAACATTGCCATACAGAATAAAAAACTAATCATAATGAAGATTATTAACATTACATGAACTGATGAGGTTGTGTGGGTAGATAAACTTCCTAAAATATATAGTTTGTACACAAAGGCATTTTTTTTAAAAAGCCAACTTTAAAAAGCTATGAAAAAATGGCAATTTGTGATCTTTCCCTGTAGCCAAGGTCAAGTCAAGCCTTGAGAAAAGAACAAAAACAGAGCACTGAAATATTTTTAATGTTTCTCCAAAAGAACTTGAACATGAACTTAATGTGACAGGACATTTTTTCTTTCCACATAATTATGATGTGATATCTAAGTGCTGTTTGATAATTTCAAAAGAAAGACAGCTGGAGATCTGATGAAATGTTGATCTTTCTTCTCCCAGGCAACATTTCTTGTTATTTTAAACTTTGTTCTAAATTATTGAACAAAGTTGGTGTAATCTGGAAAAATTATGCAAGTTTTGCTGTCTACCTATTTAATCACTTGAATGGTTTATGCCTTCTGGAAAAACGTTGCTCCTTAGGGAAATATGTGGAACTTCCCAATACATGATCAAGACTTGTCACTTATATGAAAAGGACAAACTGGAATGTGGAAATGTGAATGACAAAAATTAAAATATTTTTTAATTTATTTTAAATAATTGAATTGTTAAATTGTCCCATGGTGAGTTGTCCTACAATGAGTTGGCTGTGGTGAGTTGTCCCATTCTGTAGCATATAGCTAATTGTTTTCAAAGCCCACAATTCATGTATTGGAGCTTTCATAAAGAGGACAATAATCTCTCTTCTGTTTCTTCAGGAATTCTAATCACATGTAAACTGACCTGGCAATGATTGCATTCTCTGGGAAATATTTTATTTAGAAGATTGTATCAGTTTTCTGTAAATAAATTAATGATACATTCATAGGCTTTCCATAATCTAAAATATTATTTTCTTAATGCTTACAGTATAGCATAGTGAATAATTTTATTATCTTCCTACATCTCCAAATGTATGGATATTTTTCTCACTGGTTCTTGAACTTTTTTTCTCAGAAAGGAGGAGATGGTAGAAGTTTTTTGAGTGTCATCTAGAAAAACAAACAGTCCCTAAGAAGAAATCAAAGCAGAAAATAACCATCTGTTTCTTGTTCCAGCTAAAGTGAAAGCAGCTATAGTGGCAATTCCATGGTTATTAGAATCTGCGTATTGCAGAGGATGTGAAAGAATAATGATGAACATTTGACAAAATGTCATCTTGACCAGAAGTTTAAAAAAACATATCTTCTGAGGACTTCTCTTGGTAGTGTTGTAAGGAAAATATGCTGAAAGATTACTTTATGTTGTTTCCCTATTAAATGACTGTGGATTAAAATAATGTCATCCATGTCCACCAAATTGTTTCTTTCATGGTGTAGAATGCAGGAGGTTCAGTTCCAATCGAGGAGAAAGATGCTGAAATAAAATGGAGCACGCTGCAGGAAAGAAAGTCTCTATTTATTTGGAAGCCAGAAACTTCAGTGAAAGCAGCATGTTTCTGGGATGATTGACAAAATGGGGTTGAGAGTAGGTGGGCTTTTATACATTCTTTGGGGCTTTGTGATTGAGATGTTTCTTCCTGTGAAAGACTATGTCCTTTAATATTTTGATGGCCATTGCCAGATTCCTATGGGGTCATGTAGAGGTTATACCTGGCTCTACAGGCAAAGGGGGAAATGCAAATCCTAGATGTTGTATTTGTCTGAGCTAATCTTGACCAGTTTCTTGGAGTTTCTGGCTGCTCTTTGCTCATGAATAGAGTGGCCCAGCTTTCTGAATGGATATAAAATATCCATCCCTAAAGACTAGCCTCTTCAGATTTCTGCTTGAGGCTGTTTTCCTATAGTAGGAAAACTGGGGTTGCTTTCTGCCTTTAAGAAGTTGTCTCTCCTCTTCTCCTTCAGGGGAAATATTCTATTCTGCCTCTTTTTAATATTAAGTATAAATAATATTTTACTCTGGGTAGAGGGGGTTCGTACAACTGAGTTCCATGAGAACTTGATGGTGGTTCCATGAAACAAAAGAATTCACTCAAACACAGACAATTCTCTGTCACTAGAGTTTTGCCTGTTGATGGGATATTCTGAAAGTTGTTATTTTTCAAAAACCAACAGGTTCCACAGCCTTGAAACATTTGAAAACTCCTGATATAAATAATATATTGTTGACTTTAAGCTCTCGTCCTTTTATCTTTTCTTTGTTGTTCAAGACCTTATCTTTTTTCTTTCCCTGCTTTTGCCTGCCTTTTATTCCAGTTTTGCTAGTTTGCTGCTGCTAAGTAAGTAAGCAAATAAATAAATATTGAACAATATGTTTTTCTAGCTGAACTGAATAATGTGTTTTCTTGCCCTAATCTCGGAAATGGGATTGACCAGGAATATTCTGGGTGTGAATTAAACTGGAAACCACTTATAGTAATCTTCCAACCAAATGGTTTCAGAGCTCTAATTTACTCAATTTGGAGAGAGGGAAGGTTTTTTTTCTTCAGCTCCATTAAAGACAGGGCATAAGAAAGAGAATTTCATCAAAGAAACTATGATGGATCACCGCTAAAGGAATAAGAAAAGCTTCTTGCACTGATAGCAAACATTGCAATTTCTTCTGTAATGATTTTCTGTGGTAGCTTATTCAAAATGTAGGTATGAAAGAAAAGTAATTACACCTAAGGAAGATGAAATGCAGGACATTCAAACACATTCCTTGCCCACCTCATAATAAGTGCAAGCACACTCCATTCTATCCATGAGAATTTCTACCAAATTCTCTTCTCCCTTGAAATAATGTTTTAAAGCATATTCATTTGATAATATTGTATTACAATGAGAAGAAAGGCAGAGTTTTTCTCTCTCAGCTGACATTCAATTTTATCAGTCTGAAACATTAAGCTTTTAAACATTTTAATGAAATAACCCTACACCGTAGAGCAATTTTTAGCTTTAGTAAGTATATTCTTACATCAATTAGAATAGTTGATATTTTTTATTAATAAACAAGGACTGTAGATACAGACAGGGCAGGTTTTACCTTTATTATTGGTCTCCAGTATGTGTTGCAGTTTTTGGCTTAGGATCAGAGTATATTCAACTACAAAATTTAGTGGGTGATGTTGACATAGTCACTGCATCTTCTAATCTATTTTACAAGATTGCTATGAAGATGTACATTAAAATTATTTATTAGTTACCTGTATTTCTAGGTTCTCTGTAACAAAGATCCCCAGAAGTTTATAATAAAAACAGTTGAAAAAAAAAACCCAACCCCACTCCCCAAAGCTTGGAACTTGGAACTATTTTATTTAAATCAAACATTTCCTGATAATACTTTTTCTTTCTTCCCTTACACAACCTTCATCTCACCCCAAGCCATTGGGGTGGAACATCCTTTTAAACTGTGTTAAAGTTTAAGGTCCCTCCTCAGTCTGGGGCCATTCAATTTACCTTGTGGGGAAATCAGGCAACTATATTGACTTGAGATACAGGCAATGGTGCAAGGTAGGGAATTGCTAATTCCTTCATACTTTTCCATAAACAAGTTAAATAATTCTAAGTTGATACAAAAGTTGAAAACTTATACCATCATGGAACAACTTCCTAGGTAGATATATAAAAATAACAGAATAGGAAGGGACCTTCTGTTCTAATCCCCTGCTCAAAAGGAAGACTTTACCATTCCAGACAAATGGTTGTCCAATCTCTTCTTGAAAAATCCAAAACTTCTGGAGGCAAGCCATTCCACTGATTAGTTGTTCTAAGTGTCAGGAAATTTCTCCAAAGTTCTATGTTGCTTTTGTCTTTGATATGTTTTCATTTGTTACTTCTCACCCTGACTACAGGTGCTTTGGAGAATAGGTGGACCCTCTTTTCTCTGTGACAGCCCCTCAAAACTAGAAGACTAATCATGTCACCCCAATCCTTCTGTTCATTAAACTAGACATAGCCAGTTCCTTCAACCATTCATCATATGCTTTAGGCTTCAGCGCCCTAATCACCTTTGTTGTTCTTCTCTGCACTCTTTCTAGAGTTTCAACATCTTTTTTGTATTGTAGGAATCAAAACTGGATGCAGTATTCCAAGTATCGTATTACCAAAGCACTACTAACTAGTACGAACACTTCACATTATCTTAATATATCACTGTGTTGATACAGCCTAGAACTGCACTGGCTTTTTTGGCAACTGTAGCAAAGCAGCTGGTTCATATTTAAATACCGTGTTTCCCTGAAATTATGACCTACCCCCAAAACAAGCCCTAGCTCAATTTTTACACCTGCACCTAAGATAAGCCCTGTCCCCAAAATAAGCCCTAGTTAAGCCCCACCCATTACCTGGTTGTATGAGGTGGGATGAGGTGCATGTGTAAAAATCAAGCTAGGGTAGGAGTGTGAGAGTGGAGCTGCTCCATGCACCTTGCACCTGCTTACCTTAGGATAGCTGCAGTCAGGCCTCTCATGCCCCAACACCTGTCATGCTGCTACCTGAGTTTTTCTGCAGCCTCATGTGGCCACATGCTGCATGGCTCATCAAACTGGTGCCGCTGCTTGCAGCAGGACACCATGTGGCTCATTGTGCCAGTGCTGCAGCTCATGGCAAGATGATGCATGGCTTGCTGCTCCGGTGCTGACATTCGTGGAAGGACACTGTGTGGCATATTACACACTGTGCTGCCACTCACACATGGAACAGCACAATGCACCACACATCCTCCTGTTGAGCGCAGCAGGCACCTGCGCAACAAGCTGTGCAGTGTCTGGCTGCGAGCAGTCACAGGAGAAGTCAGGCAGTGGCACGACAGGTGTCACGCCATGAGAGACCTGGCTGTGGTGGTCCTAAAGTAAGTGGGTAAAACATCCCCTCAAAATAGGACCTGATGCTTATTTTGGGGCCCATGATAATTGTCCATTAGGACTCCTAGATCCCTCTCACAGTTACTGCTGTGAGTCAGGTACTACCTATTCTATACCTATGCATTTGATTTTTTTTGCCTAAGTATAAAACTTTACTTTTCTTATCACTGAATTGCTGTTCTGACCAAGGCTTATGGAGATACTAACAAACACATGTCAATTCCAAAACCCTGTTTTCTTTATTTCAGCGGTTGTGAATTTTAGTCATTCACAGCCCTTAATGAGTCTCAAACAGTTTGTAAATAATCCTATGGAAGTCTGCCAAAGTCCTTCAGGATAAGTTTGATAAGCATGCACCTTCATCTTCCTTGAAATGCTGCCAATGACTAAATTTCCAATTAGTTATACAAGGCCAAATGGAGCACAAATTCAACACAGAGCTTCAGGTTTCAAACTGATCAGTATGAACAAAGTTGCTTCCTGCAAAAGTCCATGTCCCTCTGCTCTTCCTTTATGTCTTGTGGGAAGGCCAATCACCTCCAAGCCTTACTTTCGAATTGCCCCTTTTGTCTTAATTGTTCTTGCCTTCTGGCAGCTCTGCACATGCACACACTGGGAACAGGCTCCCCTTGTTCCTCTGCTTCATTGCTGTCAGATTCTGGAGGCTCCAGAGTCAGCATTATAACTCCCAGATGGTCCTGGCCCCATCTCTGTATCAGATGCAGGACCCTTGTCTGAGTCCTCCCCAGACTCCTGGGCTGGCCCATGTTCTTCCCCTCTGTCTGACTCTGCTGCCATCTCCACAGGCTGTAAGTGGACCATAACAATTGCATTTTTTGGCCTAGCAAAATACTTATGGATCTTTACCATATCTTCTTAATTTAATATATACGTAGGGGGAATGCAATGAAATGAAGATACAAAAGCAAAAAGGAGGAAAAAAGTACAAGGCCACATCTTCCTAACAGCAACAACATAGATTGGTTATGTAAGGCCAGCTTGCGAGTATCTATGAATCTGAAGGATGCTAAGGTGTCAGTGCTTTTCTGCCATGTACCCAATCCACAGAGAAATTTAGACTAGTAATTGGCTAGTGTCAATTAATTTTCTCCTATTACTTAACGATTTGCAGAATACAGCATGTACTAATGTGCTTTGAGACTGGAACATTTGGTTTAGTAATAGGGCTGCTAAAGCCAAAGGCCTTGGGAAATGAATGACACTTGAATGACAAAATATCAAAACTCTCTCTTTCAAGCACCTACTTATATTTCAGCTATGCCAGAGGCAAACTGTTTTTTCTCCCTCTTCTTTGTGACCTGAACAATAATGGAACTTACGTATTTCAGCTGCTAACCAAGTCAATGCAAATAACAGTGAATATGGAACAGCAGATTTGCAGAAACTAAGATTTTTTCCCCCAGATTTCTCTGTTCCTTAATTTTCACACTGGGAATGAGAATTAAAAAGAATTTTTCTTGTGTTAGTTTGGAAACAAATACTGTAAGACGGTAGTTAAACGAATACTATTGGCTTCCCTTATTTCTTATTCAAAATAGAGTTTAATTAAAATACAGTTGCCAGCCAAAAACATTGACGAAAATACAAAACTTGCTAATTTGCTTTCAGAAATGAATAATTGCAAACGTTCTATTCTTGATGAAGAATGAAGCCCAATAATAACTCAGTGTGGATGCAAACAAAATGTGCATCAGTTCAAGGAAACAGCTGAATACACACATAAATCTTTTCACTTTGCCTGTGCAAAGTCTCAGAGGAGTGTTTTGCTTCTATCAACTCTTGACAAAATGACTCCTTGGTATAGTTCCATTAAGTGAAAAACAGTTGCCCACCTTTTAGTGCCTTATCAGAACTGCCACACCTCATTGAATCAGCCACTTTGCTGGCTGTTGATGATGTGTGCAGAAAGCATTTCCACTGAACTAAAGACAGGGAAAGTGGAAACGCTTACCTTGATGCTTTTGATTGAAGAGATTGAGGCAGGGTCCCTAGCTTTTTTTGTATCAAACCCAAACCTGAAGTGGGTTTGCCCAGTAATCAAAATTTTGTTAACTGCTAGGAGGTACGATATTATAGTTACAAAAATTTAGGTATCCACTAGGTGGATGTGGGGGTGGGGGGAGAGAGACATAGAAAAATATAGTACCTCTAAATTGCCATCTAGTGGTTCTGGAATTTTTCAGCCCAGATAGGTTGTCCTATTCCAGTGATGGCGAACCTTTCCGTCCTCATGTGCCAAAAGTGCACATGTGCCAATACCCATAAGACAATGCCTGCAGACCCCCCCTACGCCCCTGCACATGTGTGCATGCTCCCCCGTGCATGGCCCCAGGCACATCTTGGGGGCATGCAGGCACATTTTTGTGCTCCCCAGTCCCGCACATGCGCAGCAGCTATGTGATGATTAGCTGGTGGGTGCACAATGCATGTGCCTGCACAGTGGACTGCTCTGGGGCGATGGTTTGTATGCCAACGGAGATGGCTCTGAGTGGCAATTCCGGCACACGTGCCATAGGTTTGCCAGCATGGTCCTATTCATTCCATGAAAAGTAAAATAACACACAGCCTTTATATAGAATCTGCAGGTTAAAAAAAAAGCACTGGGAGGTGAAAATTCTTTCCTTTCTTCCTACCAATGGATTTATTATTCTTTCTGTTGGGAGATTTGTGTCCATTTATTCCTCTGCACTGAAAAGGAATTACCTGACTTTAGTCCAAACTAAACCTTGCTCCCCAAAACTGCTAGTATTCATAATAAGGACAATTTATGAGAGCATGTCAAAGTCATACGCTCACCAATAAAGCACATAGTTTTATGGTCAGTCCCAAGTATCTCTAAGCAGAATGGGAAAGATAGCCACCTAAAATTTGGAGAGAAGTGCTGAATTAAATGATCCCAATGGCCTGATTCAGTGTAAGGCATTTTTAAAAACATTCTAAAGGTTAGATATATATCTAAATGCAATATCTATCTATCTATCTCTATCTATCTATCTATCTATCTATCTATCTATCTATCTATCTATCTATCTATCTATCTGTTTTCTTAAGTTTTTGCGGGTATTTATATGTATGGTATTCAGCTGTGTTCAGGTATTTTCCCATGTCATTATAGTTGTGCTTTATATATTATATAAAGATTCTGCTGAAACGTTGCTACAACTTTAAAAGCACAACTATAATTACGTGGGAAAATACCCGAACAAAGCTGAATACCATACATGTAAGTATCCACGAAAACTTAAGAAAACACACACACACACACACACACACACACTCACACACACACACACACACATATGTAGGTCTAGGTGTGTTTGGGTCTTTTCCCATGTAAGATTAAGAGTATCTTGGTGACGTTTCGGCGAGGTCCCACTTGCCATCCTCAGGCTGGTGCTTTCGGCTTCATGCCAATGCAAGCAGTGTGTGATCGGAGCTGCTGATCTGGTGAGTATCTGAAAATACTCAAAGTGTGTCAAAGATATATTATCAGCATCCAAAGAAACCTTTTTATATAACTTATTCCACATTTAATATCATATAAATTAGGAATAAACATTCAGTATATTCTATCTATCTATCTATCTATCTATCTATCTATCTATCTATCTATCTATCTATCTATCTATCTATCTATCTATCTATCTATCTATCTATCTATCCAGCCAGCCAGCCAGCCAGCCAGCCAGCCAGCCAGCCAGCCAGCCATCACAACTTTTCTCTTTCTTGTATTATAGATTTTTGTAAAATGTTTATATAGCACTTGGATTCCCTGGTTCAGTATGTCCAATTTTCAAAATTGCTTCGCTAAATTTTATAGACTATGAACATTGCAGATTAAATAAGAGGAGACAGATATCAGAAACTTGTTTATGAAATCATGGCTATGTTAAAAATAGTTATTAAACCAAAGATAATCAGATAATCAGAGTTCCAAGGGACCTTGTAGGTCATCTAGTCCAATCCCCTGCCCAAGCAGGAGACCCTACACCATTTCTGACAAATGGCAATCCAATCTCTTCTTTAAAGTCTCAAGTGATGAAGCTCCTACAACTTCCAAAGGCAAGCTGTTCCATTGGTTGATTGTTCTCACTGTCAGAAAGTTTCTCCTTATTTTCAGGTTAAGTTTCCATCCATTGTTCCTTGTCTGGCCTACAGGCGCTTTAGAAAATAGCTTGACTCCTTCCTGAAATAAATAAATATATTTCCTGCAAAATATACTATTTTGTGGAAACTAAGGCAAAGCAGAATAAAGTTTGAGGCTAAATCAGTAAATTGCAGATTGGACTTGCTAGGATGTATTTGTAAACCAGATCTGAATTCACTTACTGCTTCAAAAGCCAGGAAGGAGCTTCAGTTTTTCCCATATGTCTCTCTAATTACAGATAATCTCTGTGAACTCTCATCTTGCTGCAGTATAACATTATCTCCTTATTTAGAGGAATCCTTGCAAAAATAGTGCATGGTGGTAATTTAACTACTTTGACAGTACATAAAACCAGCTTAAGAATAATAGCAATTTACCCAATATTAGTGATAATTAAAAATGGATGTTATGACAAAGTACAGCAATCATTAAATATATATAAGATTTTGAATATATTTAAAACATTGCCATGTCATCAATTCTGAAGTCGCATAAAAATGTGGTAAGTTTCCACTATTTTAAGTATATCTGA
This sequence comes from Pseudonaja textilis, assembly GCF_049901715.1. Taxonomy (NCBI): domain Eukaryota; kingdom Metazoa; phylum Chordata; class Lepidosauria; order Squamata; family Elapidae; genus Pseudonaja; species Pseudonaja textilis. The sequence goes on along the minus strand of NC_141992.1, from coordinate 29,420,778 downwards.
TATATTATCCTATATATTTGAATTATTAATGTGCAATACAGCCAACAGAATAGTAAATTTATCCCAGTAGCAGCTCTTGGCAATTATTGCAAAAGAAACTGCGCAGCTGCATGTGATGTGGATTAGTAAAACAAGCAGTTCAGGAGCTGTTGTGTCAGAGCAAGAAACAGAGAAAATCCAAATCCCAAGTCACATTAAAAGCACAGAATTGAACCACGAATTTGTCAAATACAGCATGCCTAGTTTAAGGCTACAGTTTCTACACCATTCAAATGATAAGTATCTTAATATACCAGTCTTCCCAATTCTGTATGCCTTGCAGATGTAATCCAATCAAACCCTTATACCCTTTTCAGATCTTTATGCTAACTGTACATAAAAAAAGCAAACAGGTATTGGGATATGTTTGCCTATCTGTTCCAAAATATTATATCTATTTGTAACCTTGTGCAAATATAAGGATAGGATCTAGTTCTAGGTACAAAGACTCTGGAATTTATTTTTATTTATTTATTTATTTGATTTGTTAATCGCTTACAAGGTAATAGATATAAGTATAAACACGAGTAAGAATACAGGAAATAGGTACGAATAAATGGGGACAATAGGACAGGGATGGGAGGCACGATGGTGCACTTATGCACACCCCTTAAAGAATGAGGTCAATAGTGGATAATTTGAGGTTAAAGGAGTTGGGGTTAGAGGATGTAACAACAGAGTCAGGTAGAGTTTTCTTTATACAAACTAATAGAAAGTGCAGTTGTAGCAACCTTGAAGAAATATTATTCTGCTACTCTTAACTGCATTTTCTGAGAAATTTTAAAGGGAGATTTGTGAAAATTGCAGTACAATTGACTAGAAATGAAAGAGATGACTGGGACTAGGCTTAATTATAGTATTAATGGGTGCATCGTTAGTAGACCTGAAGAACCAGGTTGGAGAAAATCTGAATTATCATACTGAAGCAAACTTGATCTATGTGGTCACTAAGAATCAACAATAATTCAATGGTACCATCAACAATAATCAGGTTTAATCATTCTCCTTTCCTGATTATTATCTGATGTTATAAGTTCATCAAAAATCATGGAACCATAATTTCTGATCCCATTTCTCATTTTTGGGTGAGAGGTTAAGAGACCAAATTAGTTCCTCAAGCCTTACAATGGGAGTGGCAATTATTTCACTCATTAACAGAAATATTTCCACCAATCTGAAGAAAGGGACAAACAAATTTAGGCTCATCTGTTTTGCAAACACCAATAATTGATCATGAGTGAAATTTGCTATGCATCAATAACAGGATAGGTAATGGCCCAGCACTAGCTTGCTAACTTCAGCTGTTGAAAGCCATCCATGGATATTGAAATATATTTTACTGCAAAATTCTTATATATAATAGCAAGTTATAAGAGCCCTCACAACTATGGTTTGATAAGGGATGGGTTATCTTTTTGTGCACCAATATGACCTTGCATGGTGGGTAATATGCTGAGGATCACATTGCATTTATTTCTGTGCATTCAGGTACACACACGAGTAGATGAATGAAGATACACACACAATATGAAGGCATGTATACAGCTCTTATGTATACAACTTCTGAATTTATGCTTAGTTCCTCAAATACCCAATTTCAGTATTCAGGAAGGGGGAAATTTAAAGTTAATTAAAAATGGACCTTTTTATTTTTCGGTTATGCTCTCTAGACACAGCTGCACCCCTGTCATGTCCTTGGTGGAGACTGACTCTGAGGGAGAGGAGGAACAGCCGACAGGGAGTGGAAGTGTGGCTCCGGAGGTTGTGGAGGAGGCTGTGGAAGGGCAGAGGCCAGCTGAGCAGTCAGAGGAGGACCCAGGCCCATCCCCTATCCACCCTAGGGCATGCAGGGAGGAGAGGATAATGGAGAGACATGGTCTACTCAGGAGGAGAGGGCCTTGATCCTCTTCATGGCCTGCAGCTGTGACAACTGAATAAGAGTTTGGACTTGTGTACTGGCAAACGCTGGAAACAGAGCGTGTAAATATCTCTAGTTTATAGTTCCTCTCTGAGTTTGGCGTCCAGCCCAGTGAATGTTATCTGTGGACATCCTCCAGCCCTTATCTTGCCTGGTTTGTGTTGCTTTTGTCCTTCTTCATGTGGGAGTTTTTCTGTCTTCCATCGAAGAAATTTGGAGCTTGGAAGCAAAGTGAAGGAATAAAAGGGGCTTCACCTGTTTTCTGTGACTGTGTTTGTTTTGTATCCCACCCTGGGTCATCACAATCCCACATATGCCTTGCAATGCTATAATTGTGCTAGTGCCAGTTAAATCTCTACTTGTCTTCCTATAGATACTGCTGGCCCTGAGGGCAAAAAGTATTAAGTAGATCCTCTTTCACCTAAAGATTTGTATTCTGGTGCCATAATCTGTTGAGAATGACAAACAAAGCTTTGACAACTATTTTATTTATTTATTTTATTTATTTATTTTTATTTGTCAATTGCTTACAAGATAATAAGTATAAGTAAAAACATAGCTATGAATACATGGATAAGTATAAGAAAAAAAATAAAAGGAAAAATAGGACAGGGACAGTAGGCAAGTTGGTGTGCTAATGCACGCCCCCTACAGATCTCTTAGGAAAGGGGTGAGGTCAATAGTAGACAGTCTAAGGTTAAAGATTTTGGGGTTTGGGGAAGAAACCACAGAGTCAGGTAGAGTATTCCAGACATAGACCACTCTGTTGCTGAAGTTGTATTTCCTGCAATCAAGTTTGGTGCGATTAACCTTGAGTTTGTATCTATTGTTTGCTCTTGTATTGTTATGGTTGAAGCTGAAGTATTCATTGATAGGTAGGACATTGCAATGTATGATTTTATATACTATACTTAGATCGGACTGAAGGCAGCATAGTTCTAGGTTTTCTAGGTCTAGGATTTCGAGTCTGGTGGCATAAGATATTCTGCAACGAGTAGAGGAGTGGAGAACTCTTCTTGTGAAATATTTCTGGACCTTCTCAACTGTGTTAATATCAGATTCATAATGTGGGTTCCAGACTGATGAGCTGTATTTGAGTATTGGTCGAGCAAATGTTTTGTATGCTCTAGTTATTAGTGTAATATTACTAGAGAAAAAGCTACATAAGATTAGGTTAACAACTCTTAACGCCTTTTTGGCTATGTAGTTACAGTGGGCTCTAGCACTTAGGTCATTTGAGATGAGTACTCCAAGATCCTTGATAGAGTTTGGATCATCAACAAGCTCTTGCTATTCAGCCTGTATTTTATTTTCTGATTTTTTTTTGCCAATATAAAAGACAGAACATTTATTTGTTGAGATTTAAAGTTGCCATTTGTTTGACCATTCTGATACATAGTCAAGGTCTTTTTGAAGGGTAGCAGTATTGTCTGTGGTATTGAATAGCTTTACATCATCAGCGAAGAGAACACAGTTGCTTTTGATATGATCACAAAGGTCATTTATGTAGAATATGAAAAGAGTTGGTCCTAGAACACTGCCTTGGGGAACACCACTGTTGACAGGTACAGAATTTGATAGGATGCTCCTAATTTTGACCATTTGTTGTCTGTTTGACAAGAATGCTTTTATCCAGTTATGCAGTTGTCCAGAGATACCACAAGATTAATTTTAGTAGTAGTTTTTCATGTACCACTGAATCAAAGGCTTTACAGAAGTCTATGCAGATTGCTTCTATTGCTTTGCCCTGATCGAGTTGTGTAGTCCATATGTTTTTGCAGTGTAAGAGTTGCAGATAACAGGATAGTTTTTTTCTAAAACCACTTCTGAAAAACCTTGCCAAGGGTTTTGTTCAGGGGTGGGATTCAAATTTTTTAACAACCGGTTTTGTGGACATGGCTTAGGTGGTGGGCATGGCTGGGTGGTCATGTGACTGGGTGAATGTGGCTTGGTGGTCATGTAATTGGCTGGGTGTGGCCAACTCAATATCACTCACATCAAGGCATGCATCTCCTCGCCTGGCCTCTCATGACTGTGGGGATGCTGCAACAGTCGTAAGTGTGAAAGATGGTCATAAGTCACTTTTTTCAGTGCCATTGTAATTTTGAATGGTCACTCCACACAGTACCAACGAAGGAGAAAAAAAAAAACTCCAGAGAAGTACCTGAGACAGGAAGTCTAGTCCTGCCAAGAATGTAATAAGGGTTAACAGAGAGGCAGTTTCTGTAAGCAACACCAGAATGTTTACTTCCTGTCTTCCTTACAGGATTAGGCCAGTAATTTCTTCTAACAACCGGTTCTCCAAACTGCTTAGAATGTTAACAACCGGTTCTAGCCAATAGGTGTGAATTGGTAGAATCACACCTCTGATTACTACATAATAATACCTGTGCTTCAACTTTCCTGCCCCCAGTCCTTCATAGGATATGCTCAGAAGTTCCAAGTTGTTCAGATAATCAAATGCCCTGAAGAATACGTTTTCAGATTATTGGCCTTGTTTAAACATTTCATCTGATTCTAGAAGAAAAGTTTTGTGGTAGAGTCATTTGGAGGAACTTATAAACATGATGATGATAAAATTGTGCATGTTGCAAAACAAAAAACAAAACGAAAACAAACCCCCCATCATGAGATAAATGCTAGCTTTCTCATAATGTTTCACATTCATTTTTACAATATTTGTTTAATTTTATTCAAAAGGAAATTAAAATACAAAACTCAAAACAATAACAACCCTCCCACAAAACAATCAAGACATTAAAAAAGTGCATTAAAAAACCCAACTCCTATACACGTAATTCCCTCCTAATTGAATACTATTGATTAATATTAATATTCCCACCCTTGTGAAACAGCCCCCACCCCAATTTTTTAAACTAGTAAATCTATTTGAAAATTATTGACCCATTATATGTATATACCATATTAATGACAATGATGGTTAACAGGGAAAACAATAGTAATATTTTATTACTATTGTTTTTCCTGTTAACCATTATTGTCAAGGTTGAAATTTCAAAACCCTCTGTTACTAACTTTTATTATAATCAACTGGTATAAATTTGCCACAGCATTGTATTTATCCAAAACCATCCCAAAAGTTAAGAATCATGTTAAGATGTTTTGTATTTATGCCTGAAAAAATATTATTTCATGCAGCTCCCCAATCTAATTTCAGATTCCAGAGTATTCACTGCAGTGGTGACTGAGTCCACTTAAAACCCATTTCCTGACATGGAGCTATAGCCATTTGAAAGCATCTTTGGTGATCTTGTTTCAAAGAAAATAACTGATAGAAAAGTGGAACAAAATATAGACAATTTTTAAACGAAGTGTTTTTTGACTGGACACTTTCTCTGCTCTGACTGCCATCTCATCTTACGGTAATTTGAACTCTGAGGCATTATGCCAAAGGTTAATTTGGCTATTTTTTCTAAACAGGACTATTTTCTGAACCTTACATACTGGTATTTCATTTTTAAATATCTAACTTCAAATAGATTTCCCATTTTCATGATCTTAATTAGCCTGCTCTAGATAATGTTGTGAGGTGTTCATGCATATGTTACAACTTTTTTTTTTTTTTAAAAAAAGCTCTAATCTCCTTGAGGGACACCGGTGATTAGTCTCTTGAAAATACCTAGTTGGAGACATCTGTGCAAATTTAAACAGGATCAAAAAACAAATCTAAGACATAGGAGTGCCTAGCAAAAACAGAAATAAATGTACCCGAGGTGCTAAATCTCCTAAACGACCAAAACACTCATTATATTTTAGCTTTTTGCATAAGAAAATCATTACAAACAGAGTATCAGTCTCCCTTCCACTTTTTCATGAGCCGGGGGCTCTGGCTGACGGTGGCAGATGGGGATTCATAGAATAGCAGTAAACAGGATGAATGTCATTGGCTGACATGGGAATTGCAAAGCAGTGCTGTTTGTTGTAGCAACTTTCTTTTTCTTTCCTTTAAGAAATCTCTTTGTTAAATGTAAAACCAGAATATATTGCTCAGTGAAATTCAAGCCATGTTTTTATTAATATAGAGCAGGCCCAAAGGCATTCTGGAAAATAAAAGTAGTGAATATAGCTGAAGTTTCATTGTGCAGGGCACCTGCCCCCTGTGAATTGTTCCAGTATTTTTTTTTTAAATAAAGCTATGTTCTTCTTTTAAAAAAAAGACCATTATTGTGTAAGGACACTCTGTTCCTAAGCTTCAGTTTGTGCTTTGCTTCTAAAACCAAAGACAGAGGAAGGGGAAAGATAAGAAGGGATTGCATAGAAATAGCAGAAGAATTGCACTAGTAGGAAGTTTTACTTTTCCCCATGCCCATCTCGGGAAGATGAAATTTCATCAAGTGTCTCTGAGGTTTTTTTCCCAGGGTGTGTAATGCAGTATGTGCTGTGCATTTTCAAGGAAAGCTTGAGTTCAATTAAGAGGTCGTGTCTCTTCCCTTTATCCCCCATTTGGAACCATTTCTGGACAGCTTTTGGTAGTTCTGAAATACTTTATAGCTTGCCACTTTATGTGGGTTAAAATATTCCTAGTTAGAATAGAGATCCTCCAAAACAACAGCGACAGATTATTATATAAATGTGAAGAAAACAAAATGCACAAAATAGAACAAAGAATGAATGGTAGAATTCTACCCCCGAAAATTCCTGTCACTCATAACCTGTCAATTTTACCTGGGAAAAACAATTTTAGATTACTGACAGGGCAAAAAGTAGGTTTTGCAGCCTTTCGGTTTATTTTCTTTTAGCACTTTCCTTGCTTAAATTCATTTCCCCAATTACTTTTCTAGACACAATCTTATGTCTTTCTTGAAGAACAAAAATTCACTCTCTGTTGGATTCCCTTTCTTTCCTGGAGGTTATCAAAACAGTTCTCAACAGTTCTATTTTCTGTTCTGAAAGTAGACAGGTTTGTTATGAAAAAAGAGGAAGGTTTTCTTGAGGCATTGAATTGAATGAGTAGGTAGAGAAGATGTATATGCTAACCTGTCTTTCTCCACCTGGTATGCATGTGTTCTGCAGAAGAGAAGGTAGACTCAGTTGGATGAAACATTACAATAGCTCTACATATTGGCTCAAACCCTCTTCTATTAGGATTATCCGAAACCTGTATAAACTCAAACCTTGAGTTTGAGCCAACATTAGTACATGTCTCCTTGAGACCTCCCAGATGAACGTGTGAAAATTAAGAAAGTTAAGGGGTGCAGCTGAGTCAAGAATCTCGCTGTTTTTTCTTGTATCCCTTTTTATTGAAAAGTCCAACCAGATTCATGTTGTGTGTGTGTGTGTGTGAGGGGGGGTGGAAGAGGGAGGGAGAGGGAGAGGGGGAGAGGGAGTGTTTTGAATGGGATGGGAATTGCAGGTAAGAATATGGAGGATCAAAGTTTACCACAGTTTCCCCAAGGAATGTGAAAACATCTTGGGAAATGGATTTAACGTATCTGAGGAGGCTAAAATAAATTGCAGTGAAGTGCTTTATGGTTCTAATTTAAATCCTCCATATAAAATAAACATAGGAATTGAGCAATATGTCAGATCACTATGACTTAAAGTTAGTGTTCTATTGCCAGAACAAGATAGACCCGAGACCGGAGTTGAGTTCAGCTCTTTATTTAACTGTCAGTAACTTCAACTAAACTCGAGCTGCGGCAGCCTCTTTTATAGTGGCTGCTCGCGGCTTGCAACCAATGGCATCATTTTAAACCTCCCACCATTTAGGTGGCCAATCATAATCTGTTGTTAACCACCAATCGCTAGGCGGTAGTGATTGTCCAATCACAACATAGTATTATGAGTATGCAAATGTCTATATATAACACCCCTCCCCTCTTGGTACAGTCCAACTTTACGTGATGTAGTCACGCAAATAGGTGGGGCTTTTGTGGGTCCTACTTGACCTGCGCAGCTCAGACTCTGTGTTGTCTTCAATCGGTTCGGATGGGATCGATGTTTCTCCTGTCCTTCTCTCAGGAACCTCCTGGAAGGGTGAGTCAGCCATGCCGCTCCCATCGGGCTTTGTTAGGTTGGTTGAGCGGGCTTTGCCGCTCCCTTCTGGCTTACTCGGGCAGGTAGATTCAGCTTGGCTGCTTCTTCCCGGGTTCTCCTTCAGCTCCCTTCTCTTGAACTCGCCTATTGGTAAGTAGTTTTTATTTGTTCTTGGGCTTTCTGTTGCTGGTTGGTGGCCTGTTTTTAATCGTATTAAGGGAGGGTCTTCCTTTTCTTTATTATTTAAGGGTTCCCCCCTTCTCTGGTTTTATTATTACTTATTGGCTGTTTTGTATGAGTTTGCTCTGTTTCGGGGTGTGTCGGTGCTTCATTTGAGGTATCGAGATTGTAGTTGGTCTATGTGACTTTTCCAGGTTCTGCCATCCATTGTTTACAATCGGTACGACCGGGGCCCTGTTATTTGTGTTATCGTAGCCGGTAACCACATTGGGTGTCCAGTAAGATTTTTCGCGTATACCAGGTCGCCTGGTATAAATGTGCGGTACTTACTGGAGGTGTCTGGTGGCTTCTCAGGGTTGTAGGTGGGGTTTAGTCTGTCCAAATATGTTTGCAATTTTCTGCCCATTAAAAGTTCAGCTAGACTCTTGTTTGTTGATGTGTACGGTGTTATATGTTGAATTGTGAGCATTGTATTTATTTTGTCTTGCATGTCGCCCCCTTCAAGTTTTTCTAATGCTTCTTTCATGTATCGAACTATGCGTTCTGCCCGCCCATTTGCTACCGGATGAGCTGGCAGTGTCAGGGCATGTCGTATGCCTTGTTCTGTGAGGAATTGTTCAAAAGCTGAAGCTGTGAAATGTGGGCCATTGTCCAAGACTAACAAATCTGGTAATCCATGAGTGGCGAAGAGTTTCAACTTTAGTTGTTTAGTGATGGCTTCAGTTGTTGTTGAACTCATGATGCTGACCTCCAACCAGTTCGAATAGGCATCGACGATGATTAAAAATGTATATCCATTTGTGGGTCCAGCGAAGTCTATGTGGATCCTTGACCAGGGGCCTCTGGGTGTCTCCCAGTCAAGGACCAGTGCTAAAGTGGGGGTAGGTCTAGACGACTGGCATTTATTACATGTTTTTACCCAGGTTTTAATGTCTCTATCTATTCCTGGCCACCAGACGTAATTTCTGGCCAGGGACTTCATTTTTACCATGTCCGGGTGTCCCTCATGTAACATGTTCAGCACGTCTTCTTATAATTTTCTTGGAACAACCCTATTCCCCCCACAATATACATCCTTTTTCAATTGACAGCTTAGTTTTCCGGGTTCCGAACGGTTTAAAAGTCTCGTTTTTGTCATTTTCCGGCCAGCCCCTTCCCACCCAGTTCAGGAGTCGGGCCATTAGTGCGTCTTTTGTGGTTTCCCTTGCAATTTCCGATGCGGTGATGGGCAGGTTCAATATTGTTTCAATTTGCAGGGTGCGTGTGGTGGGAGCTGGGTCATCATCGTGGTCTGGTAGGGGTGAGCAGCTCAGTGTGTCGGTGTGGGGTATGGCTTTTCCTGGTTGATAGACAAGCTTGTAGTTGTAGGCTGCAAGAAATTCTGACCATCTTGTCATCCTTGGAGACAGGATGTTGGGGATGGCCCTGTCTCCTGCCAGGATTCCTAACAGTGGCTTATGGTCAGTAATTAAGGAAAATATCCTACCATAAAGGTATTCGTGAAAGCGTTTTACCCCTGAGATAGCGGCCAAGGCTTCTCTGTCCATTTGGCTGTAGTTTCTTTTGGCTTTTGACAGCGTTTTGGAATAAAAGGCGATTGGTGCCTCTCTGCCATCAGGTAGTGTGTGGCTAAGTATTGCGCCTACGCCGAATGGTGAAGTGTCGCAGGTGACAGTCAGTGGTAGTGTGTCACTGTATTGGATTAATACAGATTTGGATGTTATTAAGTCCTTAATTCTTTGGAATGCAGTTTCTTCTTGTCGGCCCATTGCCAGATGGCTTTTTTATTGAGTAGTCTATGCAGTGGTTCCGCTATTGTTGCCTTCTGCGGGAAAAAGACATTATAAAAATTAATGAGTCCCAAGAATGCCTGCAAGTCTGTTTTGTTTTTGGGTCTGGGTGCTTCTTTTATTGCTTGTATTTTTTTTCCTGTGGGGTGGATTCCTGCTTCATCAATAAGATATCCCAGGAACTCAACCTGATTTGTGGCAAGTTGGTATTTTTCTTTTTTGACCTTGAGTCCTGCTTCTCTAAACCTTTGCAAGACTGCCCTTAGCTGGTCCTTTAGTTGTTTTTTTATTTCCGGCGGATATCAATACATCATCAAAATAGGTAACCACCCCTTTTAGTCCTTGGAGGAGACATTCCATCAGGCTTTGGAAAATAGCGGGGGCCACGCTGACACCAAATTGCAATCTGTTGCATTTAAATGCCCCCCTATGTGTTACAATAGTCTGTGCCTCTGCCGTCTCGGAATCAACCAGCAATTGTTGATATGCTTGTGCGAGATCGAGCTTTGCAAAAACTTTTCCTCCCCCCAATGAGTGCAAGAGGTGCTGAACTACTGGAACGGGGTATGCGCTCTGCTGTAATGCATGGCTCAGGGTGGCCTTATAGTCACCACAGATGTGCACAGACCCATCTGGTTTCATGGGAGTCACAATCGGGGTTTCCCATCTTACATGGTCGATTGGCTCTAGCACCCTTTGTGCGATGAGTTTGTTCAGCTGCTCATCGATTTTTGGCTTTAACGCAAAGGGGACGTGTCTGGCCTTTAGCCGGATGGGGGCTATGTTTGGGTTTAGGCTAAATGAGATAGGGGTCCCACGGTACTTGCCTAGCGTCCCGTCGAATACGTCCTGGAACTCCTTCATCAGGCTTTCTTCCCAGTCTGTCTTGGTGATGCTGTTGATTCCTGTCACTTTGATCCCCAAAGGTGCGAAACATTCTAAACCAAGCAGGCTGGGGTGGTCTCGGTCGACGATGGTCAAAGGGAGAATTTCAGTGTGTTGTTTGAACTTTACCTTGAAATGTCCCAGTCCAACTACCGGAATCTTGTTTCCTTGGTAGTCTTTTAATGTCAGGCTTTGCTCTTCGAGTTCTTTTCGTCATATGTCTGGTATCAAGCTTTTTATTGTGTTCCATGATACCATTGACAGATATGAGCCGGAGTCCACTTGCATTTCACATGGCTCTCCCTCTATTTTGACATTTATTTGAACCTTCTTAGCATCAGTTGCTCTGGCATTCCCAGTGATAATTGTCTGGTGTGTTTCTTCCTTCTCGTTGAGCTGCTGACTTCTATTTTCCCGGCTCCAATGACTTCTGGTTTGCTTCTCCTTAGTTCTGGGGGGGGAGGGGTGTGCTGCCTTGTCTTTTTGGATTATAGGTCTTTTTGTTTTGGCAGACCCTTGCAATGTGCCCCCGTTTTTTGCAGTATCTGCAGATGGCACCCAAAAAACGGCACTCAGAATGCGGGTGATTTCCTCTGCATCCTGCACACTGAAAATCAGGTTTCCTTCCTCTTTTTTCTCACCGGTTCCATTCTGACTGGAGCCTATGTACTCTTCGTCTTTGTCCTCAGAGTCAGTTGATGACTCGATGTCTTCATGGTGGGTGGTTGCGGTAGTATGTTTTTGGGTACCTTCCGCTTTCTTTTCTCTGCTCTGGCTTGGGCTGTTGGCTGTATTCATTTGCTTCATTTTCACCGCAGATTTTTTTGCTGTCTCAGCTGTGGTTGCCTCAGCGATGGCTTCATTTACGGTGATGTCGGGTAGATTTAGTAGTTTGCTCTGCAGGGTAGTGTCTCTCAATCTGAGGACCACGCGGTCTCTCATGGCTTCGTCCATGTTGAGAAATTCGCATGCTTCTCCAATCTCCCTTAGTGCTGCTATGAAATCCCCTTTCACCTTCTCATTGATCCCGTTTGTAAAATTCGTGTCTTTGAATAAGATTGGAAACAACAGGCGTGTAATGGCTCTCAGCATCCAGTTCAGGTCCAGCCATGCCATCTGTTTGACATCACGCGGTTTTGCCAATGCTTTGGCCATCTTAAAAATGGTAGGTCCGCAATGCGTCAGAAATATGGCTCTCTTCCTTTGGTCCATGATTCCTTGTAGTTCATTACTCTTTAGGAACATCAGGAACCTGTCGATATATGATTCCCAGTCCTCTTCGGCTGGGTTGAATGGTGCGGGTGGCGAATTATTTCCGGCCATCTCTTTGACTTCTTGGCCCTCTTTGCCATGTGCTTACGGTCTTTGTCCTCTCGATCCCATCCTCGTCGCCAGGGTTCTATCGCCAGAACAAGATATACTCGATACTGGAGTTGACTTCAGCTCTTTATTTAACTGTCAGTAACTTCAACTAAACTTGAGCTGTGGCAGCCTCTTTTATAGCAGCTGCTTGCAGCTCGCAACCAATGGCATCATTTTAAACCTCCCGCCATTTAGGCGGCCAATCATAATCTGTTGTTAACCACCAATCACTAGGCGGTAGTTATTGTCCAATCGGAATGTAGTATTACGAGTATGCAAATGTCTATATATACAACAGATGGTTTGTAAAAAAGTGTTCATTGCTGTGGAGAAGCCAGACTTTTGTTTTAAGTTCACAGCATGAAAACAGTGAATCCATGTACATGGGGAATTTGATTTCTATAAACTTACTGAATCTGCATCAGATAGGACTTAAATAGATAGTACATGGAGGCCTGAGACACTGGCAAGGAACAATGATATTATTAGCATGCACGAGTGTCAAATCGCCAATATGCAGGTTGTATCCATAATTGTATGGATACAATCTCTTCCATTTTTTTCAGTAGTAGAAATAGTGGGTCATACCACAGATAAATTCTCCTTAAAGCAGTATTTCTCATATTTGGCAACTTTAAGATTTGCTGGGAATTGGCAAAACACTACCTCAGAGCAAGAATCACTCATTTAATGCATTTCACACCCAATATTCATTAGAGTTGTTTGATCCTAGAATCAAATTTAATGTTTTCTTTGAGGATTTGGTTTCAGACCCCTCCTTTTTTTGCATGGCCTTCATGAACTGTAAACTGGAACCAAATAACTGACAGTAAATTTGTTGTGATACCTTTTACAAACTCAAACATGTTTACAGCTGTAAAATTCTAAGCCAGGATGTGAAATCATGCTTACAGCCTATAGATACATTTCCTCTTTTCTTCCTTAATCAAAGAAATGAATTAAAATATGCAGAAAATTTTAAATTAGAGTGAGACCTGTCTTGAAAGAGATGACTTATAACTTGGTGTCAGGTAAATGGCACTGAAATGAGCTCTACTCTTGGTAACTATATGGACAAATGCTTACATTTTCATAGGCCTTAATTAGTAACTCACAGCTTTTTCATGGACTTTCTGATAATTTCTTTGACCCCTTTAATTTACATTCTCTGTTGTCTGCCTCTTTTTCTAGCTTCTAGCTTAAGTATGCTTAAGTAGATGCCTTAAATCAGGGGTTGCAGCCTCTGGGTAATGGCCCACTACCGGGGTTGTGTCTTCTGTGAAACTGGGCTGTGGGAGAGATGGGTAGTGTGCACACTTCTCATGTGAGTGAGGGGATGCTTGTGCTCACACACAAGGCTCCACTTGAGTGAGAGGGAGGCACTTTTGTGCTCCTTAACAAAGCTCACTCATGCAAGCGGAGGGTGCTCGCACTCACTTGCGAAGCTCCATTTGTGAGTATCTTCTGCTCACACAAGTGGAGCTTTGCATGCAAGCACAAGTGCTTGCTGCTCACGCAAATGAATCTGTGTGTGCATGTGTGCACCTGCCACTTTCGTGGCCCACCCTGGCCAGGCTAGCAGCCAAGCTGGATGACACCACATGCACACTCCAGTCTAGATTAGCTTTCCACATCCCATCCAAAATATTGCTTCGAAGAATGAACATGTCCATAAAGAAACACCATTCTTCTTCTTTGTATAACACATTAATTATATACAGGTAGTCCTCGACTTAAAACAGTTCATTTAGTGACCAATGTTACAATGTGTGGTGGTCTCTCATGGAAAAGATGAGACACAAGCGAGTGTTCTTGGGATGAGAGCCCAGAGCAAATTCCAGTGCTCCCTTTTATTGAGATTTTTAGCATAGCAAGTATAATCACATTGTGGATTACAATAATTAGATATAGTACAGACTTGTTTACAGTTGTCTGAGCTGCCTGATTGTTTCTAGTGTTTGTTTTTAATTTCCTTACACTATCTCAGTGACCTTTAAGCAAGCACGTATGTATAAGGTCTTAGACTAATCATTACCCAATACCCAAGTCAAAGTTTATTCCCACATCTCCCCTGTTTTAGTTTTTTGATGATCGCGGATGCCTCGGTAGCTTTTCGCCATCTGCAACAGCAGTTCTCCTTCTGTAGGCTTCACCTGACACATTCCTAAAAGTCCAGGGAGACATTGGATACAACAGCATACACAAAGAAAAAATATAATAAGCAATATCACTCCAACAATTAGGTGACGAATCCATGAACCATCTGGCAACCAGGACCAAAGTGCAGACCACACGTCCAGTCCTTCACCCTCCGATTGTAATGGATTCTTCTTCAAGGTTTGTTCCATATGCTGTACAGTAGCTGTAATGTTTGGAGAATAATCAGAGATATACATGCAACAATGCGTATGAACCACAGCGCAAACTCCCCCTTGTGCAGCCAAAATAGTGTCCACCGCATATCTGGTTTGCAGGACAAAGTCAAGAATTTTGCCTTGCTCTTCTTCAAGTAGCTTTAGTGTTTTAATGGTGTCTTTAAACATAGTAACTGTCCAATTGTTTAAACAATGTAAATTTCTATAGTTCATCATGACTCCTAAAGGGGGAATAACTCCCCTTGATATTTGTGTCCAGTAGTCATGGGTCAAAACAGAGTTTACTTCCATTGCAGAACGCGGATTGCGGATATGAGAGGTCCCCAAAGATTTTAAAATGACATGAGATGGGATTACTTTCCCAAAGGTGCAGACCCCTTTCCATCATGCTGGCATGCGATCATAGGCCATCCGTCCACACAGCAACCATAGATTTGCTCCCAGGAGATGACCAACCTTATTTGGCTCAGCATAGATTAGTTTTGCAAAGGACCCCATTAACATAGCCAAATAAGTAGACGATGGTGCGTTATTCCCATTTGCACATTTAGGCAGCTGGTTTTCTTTTGTGTTGGGACAGCATGTGGCAGGAATATATGGACACCCATTTTCATTGATCAAAGATGTGATATCAAAATAAGAAATGTTGTGTACAAAGTAAGTAAGATTTTTTGTTTTCATGTCACCCGAATAAACCCGACTTCCATTGCCAATAACAATTGTTTTGTTACAAAATGGATATGTTCCCAAGTAAGTCATATTCTCTACCGTCTCATTGTGGGTCCAGCAGATACCCGCCACCTCTTGGATCCGGCTTCCAAGGTGTAAGGTATTTATGTTACTTGTAGTCCAACTGCTAGACCACGTCCCCGAACAACCATAGCATTGTCCCTTATACCAGTCGCCTTCGGCCAGAGGTACTGCAACCATTGGAAGCCCTGATGTTTTGTGAGTTGGCATGTGCATACATACCCAACAATCAGTTTTATTATGAAGGTTTGCTAGCTTCTCCATGTCCTGGATCAACGTGTTTCTTGTCCATTCCCCCAAATCCACCCCCTTGCCCCTTTGGCTGATGATAAGAACGCACACAGCAAGCAGGAACCCAAACAACTGTCCCCTCATCTTCAATGGCAGCGTATCCTCGGCCCCAAGTTATCAGTGGGACAGGTCCTCTCCACGTTGGATCTGGCAGTCTCCTATACCAAACTTTCGGTCTTGGCGTACCTGCAGAAGGGGAGGAAGCAAAATGCCTACTGGCTGCCATAGCAGCAGGGGATCCTGCCATGTTTAAAAAATTTAAAGTGTATAAGGTAATATTAAGTATGTTTTGTATATAAGGCAAACCATATCCATCCACTTCCCCTGTTTTTGTTTTTATATGAAGGAGTGCTTGTTTGAGTGTCTGATTAGCTCGTTCCACAATGGGCTGACCAGTGGAGTTGTAGGGAATGCCAAATTTATGTATAATTGACCATCGATGACAAAATTCTGCAAAGGCGGTGCTGATGTAAGCAGGGCCATTATCGGTTTTTATTTCCATTGGTGGCCCCACATGTGTGAAGGTACGGAGACAATGGTTGATTACATGTTTTGTAGCCTCTCCTCGTTGAGGTGTTGCCATAATGAATCCTGAATAGGTATCAATGGTGACATGCAGATGGTGCCATGGTTTGAAAGGAGGGTGTTGTGAGACATCCATCTTCCATAGTTGACAAGCAGCTGTTCCCCGAGGATTTACTCCTTGAGGAAGAGCACTGGATTGGGCACTGCAACTAGGACATTGCTGAATAATAGCTGCAGCTTCTGCAGCAGTGAGACCAAATTGTTTACAAAGAGCTTTGGCATTCTGATGAAAATAGCTATGTGAGTCCCACAGAGTAACAGGGGAGAGCGAGAGGCAGGACATGGCCGAGGAGGCTGCGTCGGCCATGTCATTCCCTTCATGCAGCTCCCTGGGAAGTGGCTGGTGGCTGCAAATATGTGCGATATGCAAAGAATGTGTGCGAGAATGAAGACAACTTTGCAGGGCTAAAAACAAACTCATAAGATTAGCATCAACAGATGGGGAAAGATAAGCAAATTCAATGTTAAGTATCAATTGATAAACGTAAAGAGAATCCACAATTAGATTTAGCGGTTCTTGCGCAAATTCCTGTAAGGCCAAAATAGCAGCAGCTAATTCAGCCCTTTGTGCTGATTGCTGAGGAGGGGTAATCTTTGTTTTCCATACCCCTTCCTGTCTCCATGCACAAGCGCCGTAGGTCTTACCACCGTCCGCATAAACGGTCATGCCCTCAATTGGCTGCTTAGCAATAACTGAATTAAAATTTACAGATACGTTTCGAAGCAACTGGAAACGGGGGTCACTGGGGGTATGGCAAGAAATCTTCCCTGGCCAATTTTCAAGAGCAATTTGCAATTCAATGGATTGACTATACCAAGTTTCCCACAGAGTGAGGGAGATAGGTAAAAATAACTGAACTAGATCTATGCCATCTAAATGCATACTGCGATTCTGGCCTTTGATGATTAACTCACTATAAAGCATAGCCATAGTAGAAACTGTTTTTCTGGGAGTGTTCTGCAAATGCAACCATTCAATGATATAAACCCGTGTTTCATGTAATTGAAATAAAGCTGCCATAGTCAAGGCTGGAGTTTGTAAAATTGCCAAAGCAAATGGAGTGTCAGGAATGCATCAATCAACCCAACGCTGCGTTAAAGCCGCATTTACGTGTGCCAGTACCTCCCTTTGTTCTGCTGATAAGGTTATAGCAGAGTCCGGTCTCGCGGAGCCCTTTAGGGCCAAGAACAAAGGCTGGAGTACTGCTGTAGTTAACCCCAGGTAGGGTCTAACCCAATTAATTGTCCCTAGTATTTGTTGTAATTTTACTAGAGAATTTTTTTCCTCAATTTTGATATCCAGAATGACCGGATGAGCATAGGTTGCAAGGACCTTATGCCCTAAGTAGGCATATGGCGTTTGACTTTGAATTTTTTCTGGGGCAATATGAAGTCCAAATTGCAATAATACCTCTTTAAGGCAAGGTAACACTGCCTTAACCGTTCCCAGTGGGCCGGGAGCTGCAATTAAGATATCATCCATGTAATGGTAAACCTTCCACCGAGGATGGGAGGTTCTGAATGGAGCCAGAGCTGTCCGAACATATGACTGGCACATCGTTGGACTGTTTAGCATTCCTTGTGGCAAAACCTTCCATTGGTAACAAAAGGTAGGTGCATTGTTATTCAACTCAGGTATGGTAAAGGCAAATAATTGCTTGTCATCTGTATGCAAAAGGATAGAAAAGAAGCAATCCTGCAAATCTACTACAACTAGATCCCAAATGCGCGGGATCAGGTTAGGGTTAGGCAAACCACATTGTAACGCTCCCATTGGTTGAAGGATGGCGTTGACAGCTCTCAAATCATGTAAAAATCTTCATTTTCCATTTTTCTTTTTGATAACAAACACTGGAGTGTTATACGAACTAGAAGTTGGCTCAATGTGGCCTAATTGTAGCTGCTCAGCTACCAATTGATGTAAAGCTACAAGTTTTTCCTGTGGAAGTGGCCATTGGTCAATCCAAACTGGCTTATTTTTGTTTTTGTTTAACGCCATTCCCCCCCCACCCCCGGGGCTCGGCACTGGGCTTTAAAATGGCCAGGCTTCCACAATTAAAATAGTTCCCTGTAGGTTTCATCCCTTTTTGTAATGCCATAGCCAAAGTCTCCATGTTGTAAGCCTGAGAACCCACCACTGCACATGCCTTTAACAGATCAGCCAGAGTAACCTCACCTCTAGCCACCAAAGGCTGTAAGATACACTTGCAGTCAGCATTTGCATTTTCGACTGCCAATCTCAGCAAAAGTTCCTTTGCCGCTTCCTCATTAGAAATCTGCTGGGTAATAGCCAATTGTAGTTTTTCCACAAAATCATTATAAGACTCAGATGCTGTTTGCTTAATTTGAGAAAAAGACCGTGCCGGGGTTCCCACATCCTGGATGCGGGACAATGCCCCAAGGACAGCCGCCATAACCACGGGAAGTGCGTGATCAGGCAAATTAGTAGCTTGATCAGCAGTGGATTCAAATAAGCCTGCCCCATAGATTTGGTCTGGCGTATACAGCCCCCCCGAATTCCGTCCCCTAGTGATAACTTCCCTTTGGTACTCTGAATCAAAAACCACATACTGAGTAGAACTCAATATCATTCTCATTAAAGCTTTCCAATCATTAGGAATCATACATGAGGTAGCCAAACTTGTCAGAAGACCCTTTGTAAAAGGACTTTGACTACCATAATCTTTAATGGCTTTCTTGATTTCCCTTAGTACTGCCAACGGAATCGGAACCCATTCTGCCTGCATGTTGCCTATTAACTGGAAACAAATTCATCTGGGGAATCTCATCAGGTTCTAATTTCCCCTCATTGAAAGCCTGGTGCATCATTGCTTGAACTTTTCCCATTTGTGGCTGGGGTTTCTCCTCCACAGGCGTAGGCGCTGTTGGGGATGAGAAAACATACTCCAGCTTTGGAATCGGAGGGTGCAACACAACTCCTTTATAAGGAGGAAGTTCTGCTAAAGGTTTTAAAAGAGGTTGTTGCTGGGTCTCTAAAACAGTCATAACAACCTTCCAATATGTCAAAATTTCAGCTGTTGCCCGTGGTTCCTCATGAAGGATAGTTCCAATTTACCTCCACGTGTCTAACTTTAAAGAGCCCTTCTCTGAGTACCAGGGGCATTGCCGCCAGATCTCTTGCAGCAGCTTTTTCACATTACCTTTTGAAAGAACTATATGCTCCCCTCTGGATGATTTAAAGATAAAGAAATTTGTCCTGACTAACTTCAGCAGCTCACTAACATGATGTTCCTGTGGCTGAGAAAGTTTTCCCCCCATGTTTCCTGAAAAATCCTATTGTCCAGCAATAGTTAAGTACGTACTTTACCTATTCCAAGCGAGGAAACATGTAGGTCCGGACACGTACCACCTGCAGTGGATCACGTCGGGGTCACCACTTGTGGTGGTCTCTCATGGAAAAGATGAGACACAAGCGAGTGTTCTCAGGATGAGAGCCCAGAGCAAATTCCAGTGCTCCCTTTTATTGAGATTTTTAGCATAGCAGGTATAGTCACATTGTGGATTACAATAATTAGATATAGTACAGACTTGTTTACAGTTGTCTGAGCTGCTTGATTGTTTCTAGTGTTTGTTTTTAATTTCCTTACACTATCTCAGTGACCTTTAAGCAAGCATGTATGTATTAGGTCTTAGACTAATCATTACCCAATACCCAAGTCAAAGTTTATTCCCACAACAATGCCACTGAAAAAAGTGACTAATGAACATTTTCCATGTTTATGAACATTTTCCACCATTGCAGCATCCTCATTGTCATGGGATTCAAATTTGGGTACCTGGCAACAGGTTCCTATTTATGATAGTTGCAGTGTCCCAGGGTCATGTAATCAGCTTTTGTGACCTTCTGACAAGCAAAGTCAATGGGGAAGCCAGATTCACTTATTAACTTAACAACTGCAATTATTCACTTAACAACTGTGGCAAAAAAGGTTGTAAAATGGAGCAAAACTCACTTAACAAACGTTTCACATAGCAACATAAATTTTGGGCTCAGTTGTGGAAGTGGAGGACTACCTTATAAGTTTATTCTGCTTTTCAATATTGCCAGCATAACTTTAAAAATGATAAATCAATACAATTAATAACCACCCAGAGTTGTTGGGAGTTGGGCAGCATATAAGTTTAGGAAATAATAATTATATAAATATCGTACATGCTCACAAACTTTCCAGTTTAACCCCTAAGTGTATTTCTCTCCCTCTTATGCTTATATGAATGCTTATATATTACAAAATAATATGTTAGCAAAGCTGGACAGTGTGTCTGTTTGATAACTCAGGGCATTACTTTCTGTCAGATATTGGTTCTTCAGTCCACCAAGTAAGTCAGCAAATGTCCATTAATTTGGAAAAACTGGAGAAAGAATCATACAGTAAGCATGTATACAGTTAGTCCTTGACTTAAAATCACAATTGAGCCCAAAATTTATGTGGCTAGACAAGAAAATTTTTAAGTGAGTTTTGCCCATCTTATGACCTTTCTTGTTGTTAAGTGAATCACTGCAGTTAAATTAATAAGTGGCTTTCCCATTGACTTCGCTTGTCAGAAGGTTGCAAAAGTTGACCACATAACCCTGGAATATTGCAACTGTCAAAAATAGATGCCAGTTGCCCTGAGTCCGAATTTTGAGCTTGTGACCATGGGGATCATACTGCAATGGTCATAAATGTGAAAAATGTTCATACATAACTTTTTCAATGTTATTGTAACCTCAAATGATTGTAAGTCGAGGATTATTTTTATACAGTTATGTGTGCCTATTATACACACTCATACATATAGAGTACCTATCCTCCTCCTCACACTTTTGCATTGCAGTGTTTAATCAGCAGTTATATTTTAGGCTTCATTTTTGTCCACAATAAAAGATTCTAATCCAACTACATTTGGAAATTTCCTGCCAGTTCTAGATGAGAGCTAAACTACAGGCAAACTATTTCCAGGCCTGTAATCTAGTGTCCTGACTGAATGGAAGCCTGACATTCCTAGTTAAAGACAGAGGTGCCAACTATTCTCCTTAGATAAAGCAGCTTCACATGTGTATTTATGTCTTTTGTGTGCAACAGTTGACTGTAGGTTTGGAAAATGAATGTAGTAAAATACTAAAAAGAGACCCCCTTTAATTGAATCTGGCCATTCAAAACTGATTATAATGCCATCTGTTTTAGAATGTCAAAACATTGCTGACATCTTATAGGGATATTTTCAGCATAGATGATGTGTGAAAGAAAAATTCAATTATTTTGTGTGTTGTGTATATGTATATGCACACATTCATATGGAGTGGGGGAAGAGGCGAATCAATTTGCAAGACCTACTGAAATGGTTTCTACTATTGTGTGGATTGTAGCATTTAATAGTGTGCACTTGTGCACATGTTTATTAAAAAATATCAAACATTTTTATGAGTAAAGCCTCTGAAACAAAACATGATTCTGAAAGTGAAATAGGAAAAATATATTTTTAAAAAATAAAAACTGCTACCCCTTCCCCTCAACATCTGAATATTAAAATAACGAAGGATGGCATTAAGGAAATTTTAGTTTAAAATATTTCTTGGATAATTTAAATTGCATTTATTATGGCAAATTCCTTACAAAAGCTATGTGTATTAGGGATGAGTGAATGAAAATAGATGTGAATTTAATAGAGATGTTAACATGCTCCATTAGCAAACCTGGCAGACTAGAATACTATCTCACTAATAATGGGCAGTAAAATGGACGGATAAATAATTATCCCATACAAAATAGATCCTGTAATTGTGGCAAGTATAGTTAAGTAGACACAGTTTGATAATTCCACATATGATAAGAGGCAGTTATTCAAGTTCAATAATTGTTTCTTTTTGGAAGTAAAGAGAATAAACAAAATAACACTAGGGCATCATGGAGAAAGAACACTGCTGGCAAAGGATAATCATGGCTTATTTTTCTAAATTCCCATTCATTTGAGCTGCATGTTATTCATAGACATCTGAATGAGAGTACCACATTATTCTAACTCAGACCAACCTTCTGGAAAAAAAGTATATATAATTTAATCCATCACCATGTTTCAGTTTTGAAATGCAAACAATTCCATTAAAATCCTGTTTTTGGAGGATACTTTAAGGTGTTTGTCTATAGTTACCAGAGCACTAAGAAAGAGGCATCTTCTACTACTTGATATGAGTAACATAAGCTGCCTGCAAATGACCCATTAGAGGGTATGGAAGTGTTTAGATATTTTAAAATACAGTAAATGGCAAGAAAGAATATTACCTATTCAGAGCTGATATAGAAGTCAACCTACTGATTTATAGTTGATATTCCCTATAGCAAAGAAAGTGACATGACAATTTTGAAGCTGCAGACTGAGGAAAATGATATGTCAAAGAGAATATAAATATTCAGTAATAATGCAAAGTGCAAAGATATAAACAGGAGAGGTGGAGATGTAGTGTTGAGACAAAGGTTTGCAATGTTAATATTTGTGTATCACAGCTGTTGTTTTTCACCATGAGGTGAAAACTGTACCAGCTCTTCATAAATTAGGAGGAAAAAAATACATCTGATGCATTTCTTTAAGCAATATAGCCATATAAGTAGGGGGATAGGTGTGGCTGGGGTAGATGTGATCAGGGTGAGCATGGCCAATTCGATGTCATTGGTATCGGGGGCACTCAGGTGGCAAAGTGCTAAGGCAGGATTTCCGTCAGACCTTCCTTCACTCTCATTATAATCTCCTTCCTTCCTTCCTTCCTTCCTTCCTTCCTTCCTTCCTTCCTTCCTTCCTTCCTTCCTTTTCTTCTTTTACCTTTCCTCCTCATTCTATTTTCCTTCTTCCTTCTCTTCTTTCTTTATTTTTCCTTCCTTGCTCTATTCCAATCTTTCCTTATTTTTCTTTTTCTTACCTATTTCCCTTTCTCCTTTCATATCCTGTCTTGCCTGCTCAAATGCAAAAGGGGAAACATTTCTCCTTTTGTTTTGTTTTGCTAGCCCTCTGCCAGTGAAAACCAAGCTTGCATGGCCCCTGGGCCCCGTTTTTGGCTGTGATGTCCTCCTGCAGCCCTTTGCCAGCAAAAACAGAGCTCAGGACGCCATGCACAGTCCCCCTGAGCTCCATTTTCACTGGCAGAGGACTGCAGGAGGCTGTCATGGCCAAAAACCGAGCCTGGGGGGGAGGGGAGGGGGCTGCACAAGCTCTGTTTTCACCTGCAGAGGCACCATGGTCTGTCCTTTGGTGTTTTCAGGGTGGCCCAATGGACCAGATCTAAGTATCCCATGGGTCGGATTTGGCCCGCAGGCCTTGAGTTTGACACCTCTGTGCTAGGTGGACAGGAGTGAGGCAAAGATGGGTGCTCACCCTGTTGCCTGATACTCCAACCTTGAACCTGGGTTGTCAACTTTGCAGCTGACAAGCCCAGTGAGCCATCATACTGCCTAAAGCGATATAAAAACATAGAAAATAAATAAATACATTTGATAGCTTAAAAAAAAAGACTTTCTCATAGCCTGGTGATTATTTACTTATTAATCAAATTTATATAGCTGTTCATCTTACGTAAAGTGACTCCTTCTGCAGACATATTTTAAGTATATATATATATAACTGCATAGCATTAATATGATCATATATTCAAATGTATCTTTCTAATAATTGTTTGTGCCAGGACTGAAAGTTTTGTATTAATGCTATTATTGAAAGGTTCACTTCTTTTATTGTATTGTTGTTGTTATCATTTTTCTCCATAGAACATACTCATTCTGAAGTAATGCTGTAAAGTTGCTACTGGCAAGTCCTCTGTATCTCCTTCTAAGACAACTTATTCTTTAGCTAAAAAGTAATATAGCCACAGTGATTTATTTCCAGCAGAATTATTGAAGATAAATATTAGCTGGCGGGCTCCAATATTGCCCAAACTTTTTACTCACATACACCATTCATTTTAGAAGCCAGCAGACTGGACCAAATCCATCACTGTCCCATTATATTCAAAGGGGAACAAAGGAAATCTAGTGAATTATCACTCTGCTGAGTATTGTAAGCAAGCTTTATTCAGGCAAGTCTGTTGGAAATTGGTGGACTGGATGCTGCAGGATAACATTTAAGTGAAGGAACAAGCCAAATTTAAGAAAGGTAGATCATCTTTAGACAATTTTCTAGTCCTTCAGCATTTAGATGGAAAAATATGTTACTTGTTCTTGGGAAATTTTTATGTAGCCTTTATAATTTGAAGGCATAATTTGATTTGATTCCCAGGAACAGGTTCTATGAAAAACTGATTGCTTTGTGTATTGTTTGGCATCTTTTTCCCTCAGTTTTATGAAACTCCGTAAGAAAACTGCGTAAGACAGGGCAGATGGCATTCAAGGGTATTTCCCTCCCCCCGCTTAAAGCAAAGGGTGAAACAGTAGTGCATTTGGTACCTACTTTTATCACATAAAAGTTTAAAGAGTTCTCTAGACCTCTGTGGAATAAGTTTTCAAGTTCCTGGGTAATTGGGATAAATTTAGACTTAAAATCCTGTGGCTTTTCTCCGCAAAGTCTAAGCCCAATCAACTTTGAAAAAGCCTATTAAAACCAAAGAAGTGAGTCAACCTCAGATCTACAGAAAGGTCTAAGTTTCTGCTCAAAATTATGTAACTCAAACATACTTGGAAAACCTTTCCCAGTGACTGTGGTTTTGTGAACATCTTTTGCTTGGGCAAAGTTCAGGTTTGATGTACTAACTTTATCATCTCTAGAAGAGAGATTTAATAGTATTCTCATGTCCACACTGTAATAGATACAGTATAAGATCTTAAAAGATCCTAAGATTAGGAGATTAACAGAACTTTACAAAAGAGCATAGGGAAATTAATTCTGCCACATGCTAAATAAATAAATGTATTACAGGTAGTCCTCGACTTTCAACAATTCATTTAATGACTGATTGAAGTTACAATGAAAAAAATGACTTGCGACAGTTTTTCATACTTATGATAGTTGCAGCATCCTCAGGGTCACTTGTGGTTGTAAATTGAGGACTACCTCTAAATCCTTGGCTATGGATCTGTGAGGGTATTATCACTTTTTTTTATAAATAATCCTCTTCTTCTTCCTCCTCCTTCCCACACCTCCTCCTTGTCTTTGTCAGAGTAGAAAAAAACTCCATAACACATCTCAAAAGTATAGCTGCAATCCCCTCATAGTTTCATGGATTGTTCCTTTGTTTTTTTATGTCAGAAGCATCACAACAATTAAAATAGGGCATACTATACAACAAACAATTTAAAACATAAAATGCAAGATTAAAATTAGGACAAGTTAAACAAACGTTTCCCAGAAACTAGCAACATTAATTGCATTCTGTCATGTTGCCATGAAGTCTTCAAATGTATAGCGATCAGGTATACACATTGTATGTGTTACTGTCTGCATGTCACCACAATCACAAAGGGTAGATACCCCATTTTTTCAGGATGTCTTTGGATCTTGTTGTACCCATGTACAGTTTATTACATGGATTATTAATATGAGGAGATATCTATAATAAATGCATTTTCCCTGTATGTTTTATAGTTCTGAACTGCCTATAGGAAACTGAGCCTTACATTTCAAACTGTGGGTAAAAACAGATGGTAGGTTAAGTGGGGGAATAGCAGCAGGCACATTTTGGAAGAAAAACCAAGAATAATAAGAATAAGTTGCTTTTGAGAATTGCCATGTACACTGTTCTTTTTCTTTTTTTGAATTGCTCACTGAGAATTCAACTACTGCATGGGATAAAATGAAAATGACCTTTAAGCATAAATTATCTATTTTTAAATTCTAGATTTATTGCATATTTTTCCAAAAACAAAAATAGTTACTAGTAATGATAGTCTTGGAGATCTTTTTTTTGTTCAAGAAATGAAGCAAATCATCCATACTAATGTACAGAGTTAAAATTTTGACAGTCTTAAATTAGTATGCTATTAAAATGGGGTAAAGCTTTTAAAAATGCAATTAAAAAGTAAGCCTAGCTAATTTATCTATAGTTGGTATTTTCATGACCTGGAAATGGAACCCTAGATCCACAGAAAGCAAATTCAATTTTTATGGACACGTAGTCATTCTAATGACTATTTTGAAGTATAGTCCATTAAACTATGTGGAACTTACTTTCAGATCAGTAAAGATAAGAATGAAGGATTTTAGTAATTTAATTTTCTCTCCTGAAAACAAAGCAATGGGGTAGTTCTTGAAATGTATGTTTGCTATCCAATCCCAGGTGCATTTATTTATTTAGATTAATTTCTTTGGAACCTTTTTTTGAAAACTTGGAGTGTTAGGTACATTTTAGAGGTAATTAAACAGCTCGACTGGGATTTGAGATTTAGGAAAGGGTTCTTTGAGGAATGTCACAAACTTAGATAACTCATAGACCAATTCCCATTAGATTTCCCCCCACCTGCTACTTTTTATTACAAAAACCATGTAAAAATAAAAATTTCTCTTCTACAAATTGAAGCATGATCTATTATTTACAACAAAATGGTTTAATTTTATTGATTTGTTTGTTGCCTCCTGTTTGCCAATACTTTTCAATTTACCCTTCATTTAGTTACTTTAACTCCCTGTAAATTCTCAAAACATTGCTTGCTAATCTGCTAAGGGTTGATTTGAATTTGGTTGGGTTCAAACTGCTGGATGCAGGAAATTAGATTTTTCCTCATATTCCATTCCTTTCAAGCAATCCTAGCCACCATTAGGCAATTGATGCTGAGTTAGTCCAACTGGCTGGACATGTTTTTGGTTCCAGCTGGGGCCTTTCTTTCCTTCCTCACTTGTGGCATTATATTGCTGTCTATCCTATTCCTGCCTCTACTTTTATTTAATTTCACCAGCCATTTTCACTGGCCAACCTTTTTTCCACAAGTGACTGACTTTCTTGTTTTGCCATTGCTCCACTCAACCAGTTGGTCATGCTAGTTAGGTTTTCTGCCAGTGCTTGATTCTGTACAGGCCACAGTCAACCACCCTGCTGGCTTGTGTCTTCTGTTTACCATTTCTCCAGTGGGCCATGACCTCCTTGCCTCTTCTCACAAAATTTGCTTAAATCCCACACTGACGCCACTATCAGTCTGCCAACCAAACTCTTTGGGTCCATGCTACTGCTGAACTGATGAATTCTTCTCATCCCTTTTTGGGTCATGTCATTGGTCCCCTTTCTGTATCTTTGGCCTTTTTGTTTTGGCACTGAAAGAGGCTACCTGGAAGTCTTTGGCCTTGTCTACTGGAGTCCTGAAACAATCTGGACACAGCATCCAAACATAGTCTTTGTCATCCTTCTCCTTGCCTACAGCAGTTATTTCTGGTCAACCAAGCTGCGTGTAAAGTTATCTGGCTTTATCTCACAATCCATACCACATAGGATACATGTGTAGGATTTTTTCCCTGTTGAGCTACCAACAGTGCCATAATTCCAGCATGTTGTCTGTTACTGTATGATATTCAATGTTTCTTTTCCATATTGGACCCATTCACAAGTTATGAAGCTCTACTTTAATGTCTAATATTAGACTCCCATAATTTATAGTAGACAATTAAATCTATGAGCATGTCTAAAACTTTCTCATATCTAAACTATCTTCTTTAAAGGGCAGTTACAATAATTCTGTTACCCTTCAAAAAGACTTCGACTATGTATCAGAATGGTCAAACAAATGGCAACTTCAAATCTCAACAAATAAATGCTCTGTCTTACATATTGGAAAAAAAAATATCAGAAAATAAAATACAAGCTGAATAGTCAAGACCTTGTTGATGATCCAAACTCTGACATGGACCTTGGAGTACTCATCTCAAATGATCTAAGTGCTAGAGCCCACTGTAACTACATAGCCAAAAAGGCATTAAGAGTTGTTAACCTAATTCTACGTAGCTTTTTCTCTGATAATATCACACTAGAGCATACAAAATACTTGCTAGACCAATACTTGAATACAGCTCACCAGTCTGGAACCCACATTATGTATCTGATATTAACATAGTAGAGAAAGTCCAGAAATATTTCAAAAGAAGAGTTCACCACTCCTCTACTCATTGCAGAATACCTTACGCCACCAGACTTGAAATTCAAGACCTAGAAAACCTAGAACTATGCCGCCTACGGTCTAATCTAAGCATAGTATATAAAATCATACATTACAATGTCCTACCTGTCAATGAATACTTCAGCTTCAACCATAACAATACAAGAGCACACAATAGATGCAAACTCATGGTTAATCGCACCAAACTTGATTGCAGAAAATACGACTTCAGCAACAGAGTGGTCAATGTCTGGATGACTCTGGTTTCTTCCCCAAACCCCAAAAACTTTAACCTTAGACTGTCTACTATTGACCTAACCCCTTTCCTAAGAGGTCTGTAGGAGGCATGCATAAGTGCACCAAAGTGCCTTCTGTCCCTGTCCTATTGTTTCTTTTATTTTCTTATATGAATCCATGTATTCATAACGATGTTTATAGTTATACCTATTATCTTGTAAGCAATTGACAAGTCAAATAAATAAATAAAAAATATTTTCCATGCCTGAGGGATTGTTTATAACTGCAAATTAGAAGGTTATCTGCTGTATTATTAGCTTGCACTTCTCTTTTCAAACTGGTATACAAACTATGTTTCAAAACACTAAGGTGATATTTATAAAAAGGAGTTGCTACATAACATACAGTAATATTGGAAACAGATTATTAATATATTAGGGCAAATGGTGTAATGGTACAGGTTATTAGTTCTGTAGTTTCTCACTTGATATATAATTGGAAATGAATATGAGAAGTGGCATATGAATAATCATTGATTTACACTGAATCCAAAGAGCACTGATAATTTTACCAAAGGTTGACTCATTTGAAAGAGAACAATAAAGAATCTGCAGACATGTGTTAAGAAATATTCATTAAAAATGTTACTGTGTTTGCTCATAGTTCTGCATATACATTAGAATAGTAGGATGTATTCTTTTTAAAAAAATGGAAGCCAACTAAGTTTTAGCAATATTTTAATATATTTCAAGTAAGAGGCTCTACTGAGCACTGAACTTCTCAGTCCTCTTGCATCAGTATTACTAAATCTTTTTCTTGAGATCCTTTCTTCTTCATCCAATAGGAGAATTTGTGTAGCCTGCTGTTCAGATTTAAGACTTTACAAGTTATTGACAAATTATGTTTGTCTGCACAGGTTATATTATTATTAATAACAGTAATAGTATTAGTAAATAATGTACAATTTGACTCCTTACGACCCTGAGCAGCCTAGAATTGTTGAATCACAACATGCACACACACACAAAAACATCACAGGAAAGAAGAAAGAACAATGGTGTCGGAAAAGTAAACTCAGAAGGGAACAGAAAGGAAGAAAGGAGTTTCAATCATGCTCTCCAAAGGCTTGGCTGAAGAACAGGTCTTGAATGCCCTTCAAAACATCAGCAGTGGGAGCTGTTCAAACCTCTGAAGGAACTTCATTCCAGAGAGCAGGTGCTGCTAGGGAGAAAGTGGGCATCCAGGAACCAAATAAGAGGGACTTAGACAGGGGTGGGATTCAAATTTTTTAACAACCAGTTCTGTGCGCGTGGCTTAGGTGGTGGGTGTGGCTTGGTGGTCATGTGACTGTGTTGACATGGCTTTGTGGTCATGTTATTGGCTCGGTGTGACCAACTCAATATCACTCACATCGAGGCATGCATCTCCTCACCTGGCCTCTCATGACTGTGGGGATGCTGCAACAGTCATAAGTGTGAAAAATGGTCATAAGTCATTTTTTTCAGTGCCATTGTAATTTTAAATGGTCACTCCACACAAACAAAGTACCAACAAAAAAGGGGGAAAAAACTCCAGGGATGTTCATGAGACAGGAAGTCTAGTCCTGCCAAGAACTAAGGGTTAACGGAGAGGCAGTTTCTGTAAACAACACTAGAATGTTTCCTTCCTGCCTTCCTTACAGGATTAGGCCAGTAATTTCTTCTAACAACCAGTTCTCTGAATTGCTTAGAATGTTAACAACCGGTTCTAGTGAATAGGTGCGAACTGGTAGAATCCCACCCTCGGATTTAGAGCATATCAAGCCTGCCAGATAGAACTTGCTAGGCAGGGAAGCTTGAGAAGATTTTCTTAAGCTAGTTTAAAATCAAAGTGACATAAATCCAAGAAAAGAACAGTTTGCGTGCTAGCTACAGATGTGCTCTGAAGATGTTTTTTATATTGTGGATGGGCATTGCATGTGCTGCTGAGCTAAATGTGTTCGATAATAAAATGCTGTATGGCTTCATGAAATTTTTTGCCTTATTTTTAATTATATCTTATTGCATTTACTGAGTTTTAGTCTTAATGATGTATTTTTATAAGCCACTCTGGGAGAGTTTTGCCCTCAGAAAGGGTCAAGAAATATCTAGAGAAATAAGAAGAGGTTGGTTTTTATTAGAAGAAGGGTAGCTATTAACTTCAATTCATTTTAAATAGACTTGTTCTAAATTTAGACAACATTTATTCAGAATAAGAGACAATTCTCAGATTCAAAATTCAGATGGTTAGAAACTGGTTGATATTTATAACTGTTGCTGGGTCCCAAGGTCAAGTGATCAATCAAGCCTACAATTCCATAGCTTTCTGTTTACTGTAAAAAAACTTTCCTGGGAAAAAATTTGAGAAAATATTCAAAACGATTGTGTCAACACAAACTTAGGGACAAGTCTTTAATTTCAACAGAGATTTTAACAGAAATATGAGATTATTTCCATTCTTATATGTAGGTCCAGGGTCTTGGGCAGCAGTCTTGCCTTTATCTGGGATTGATTGAATCTGTGGGGCCTGAGGAACTGGACTGGGACTTATCATGTTGTTTCAGCATCATCACATGACATATTGGGACTTTCCCCCCTTCACTAAACTGGGTGTGGACATGGCCAGCACATAATGCATCTAGCCTACAGGCCACAAGTTTGACAGCCCTGCCTTAGTCTGTCCCATCAGATCTGGCACAAAAAACATGTTGCAGGTCCCATCTTCTAGGAAACTACAGATTGCAGGAGCTGGGCCCTTTTTTGCCATGAAACTTGGCTTATATAATATCCTCCTCTCCTCCCTAAAATGAGACTGGCCCCATCCTTGTTAATTTTCTGTAAGTGCCACAAACCTTGGTTATGCCATCAGGCTTGGGGCCCCAGGGAACCAGCAAAATACTGAGGTGATATCATTGTTGTTAACCACTCTTAATATTTCTGGTTTTTAATTTTTTTAAATAATAATTGTTTTTCTGTCAATTGTTTTATAGTCTTATTGTACATCACACAGAGTCAGTTTTTAGTGAGATAGGCAGCCATTTAAATGGAATGAATAAATGTAATGAATAAAGGGAAGACATGTTTATAAAGCAGTGATAATAAAGTGGCAAGTAAAAAAAACCCATTATTCCCTCAAATCAAATAGTAAACTATGACAATGGAGCTTTAATACATGTAGCCTCTTCAGTGTATGTGGTCACCACATTCCTGAGATTTTAGACAAGGCAGCATGGGAGGAGAGAAAAGAAAACTACAGAGGAGTTTTTATGCACTGATAATTTATTATCTAATAAACCCTGGCCTACCTTCTTATTCCCAGTGTTCTCATTATCTGTATACAACTTAATGTCCCATTGCTAGCAGCAGGGTTACAATGATATTATTGAGCAAATCTTCTACTGCTTTTCATCAGTAGTTACATGAGGGGGTGGTACTTGTGTTGCAACTATGTAGATCCAGGCCAGGCAAATGAGAAAGCTCGGAGGCTGTCAAGTAGTGGTAATGACCAAATCTTTTTAACTGAAGCTGCAGTTAATGCAGAGACAGAATGAATCTTGTTGGATCATTAACAGGAATTTTGCTTATATTTGTCTAAGGAACCAGAATAACTGAATGGCCCAACTGTGATCTAGTTGCTATTTATTCACATAGTTAGACCTCATACAATTGACATGTATTTTTAGTAGGGTTCCATAAGTCTATTTCTCATAGTTCCTTTATGTTCCTGTCCCATTTTATCAGCATATGATTGCTAGAATTGGCTAGTAGTTGGCAGTTGCCTGCAAAGCAACAGTCCATGTGTTCCCCTGATCCTGTATACAAGGCTTGATATGAATGGTTGTGTTGAGTTATCAGCATAGCATTTTACTGATTTGAGAGAAGCTCTAAAATAATGAACATGTCCTTGTGAAACTAAATTGCACCAGGCTAGGATGCAATGATCTTAACACTTCTTGAAGTACTTCAGTGGTGGCTATATTCCAAAGCAAGGTTTAAGATTGCCCAAGTCATTTCACATCCAGATGACCTAGTTCTGGCTCTAATATTAAAATTTCATTTGTTAATTGTTAATGCATAAGCGCACCAACATGCCTACTGTTTCTGTCCTATTGTTTATTTTTCTTATATGTACCCATTTGATGTATTCATAACTATGTATATAGTTATACCTATTATCTTGTAAGCGATTGACAAATCAAATAAATAAAAATAAAATAAAATAAAATAAAATAATTACCTGGACATAAATATGGAATGGCGGTGGTAAGGTATGATATTAGTTGGAGGGAAATTTTACTGTGAGACATGGTAGGTTTCACCTCCTTTGTGGTTTGGTTCTATGGCTAAACTTCTCAGGTAGAATTTTTTTCTCAATAATCACCTGGATTCTGCCTTAAATCCCTTATTCCACATCCTTCATTCTGCAGTGGGTACAAAATATATTGTCTTCTGTATAACACTTTTAGATAGTCTCCTCTCTCCTCTCAGTAATTTCTTTTCAATGTCAAACATATTTAATTCTTCAACACTTTCTCATAGCTCATAGTTTCTAGTTCTCTGATCAATATCGTTGCTTCTCTTTAGAGCTTCTTAAACCCTTCTTAAAGTATGTCCATAAGTAGAACCAGTGCTCAAGATTAAGGATCTAAACACTGGAAAGCAAAGTAAATCGTTTGAGGAAACTGTTTTCGGTGAACTATGTTTTATTTCTCTTCCCAAATTATTTTTCTTTTTGTTCTCATTTAGGGGAGCATGCAGTTTCAATTCTTCTTACCTAACCCTCTATGCCTCCCTTTCCAAGGCGATTCTGTCTGCAACAATGAAGTAATATTGACAGCTCAGTACTATTGCTTGGTTGTTTCTTTCTCTCTATTGTATCTCCTAGCTAGCACCTACTTCATCCTCACTACCCTATCTTCTGACCTCTGTCATATTTGACAGCTAATGTTCAGAGCACCAAGTTCCCAAGAACCACAACTGTGCCAAGGAAGACTGAGTAAACCTATCTAATGTTCAAACAAGAGGGGAAAAATGGTTATATGAACAGATCATAGGAACAGCTACATTCCAATACAGGCAATAAATATCCATTCTTCATGGCTTAATAGATATTGCCGTTCTTACTTGACAGATATAATGTGCAGGGATTATATATGTTGTTAAATAAGCCACAATGCCTGCATTCACATATCATGTTAAGCCATAAACCATGGTTTACATTGCTCATAGATGCTAAACAAAAAATCATAGGGGTTGCAGTTAAGGGCTGTAAGACTCACTTTATACTTTACTTTAAGACTGTATATGAAAACAATCTTAGTATGCTGGTTTATGGACAGTCAACTCATGAAGTGAATTCTTTCAAAGTGGATTAGACTTTATAAGTGGGTAAATATGTTAGTTCCCAAGATACTGTATGAAACTCTTAGAGACAATAGAATTTAGCACCCTTAAATTGAGCTGGAGCATGCCACAATATTACAAAATTAGATTGCAAAAGGAAGGATCTATTTATTTCCCCTTTCTATTATGCAGAAACATTTTTTATATATTCGATGTAGAAAATGGAACTTTAATGTATCCCTTGCAGGTGAGTTTCAGATATTTGTTAAATTGCTTCTGTGTGGATTAACAGCTTCTCATCAGCTAATACTAGAGTAAGGTTTTGTGACTAAAATTCCTTTTTAAAAAATCCTGTATGACACTAGGAACAACTCTCACTACAGCATTTTTTCTCCCCTAAGGGGTGGAAATTGCATCTAACTAGTTCTAAACTTCAAGTAGAAAAATCAATCCCGACCATTTTAAAATCCTAGAGAGACAGAAGCAGTCATTTAATCTGTCTAGCCTTAAAGTTGCTGAAAGTGAAAATACAATTTCAGATTCTATATTGCGTGGAACTTTGGGATTTGATCTTGAACCATAACAAAATAAGTTTCTGAGATCCATGCACTTTTCAAAGCAATATATCACTTGTGCCATGGAAAGGGAAGACAAGGATATATTTGTTAGCAGTGCTGTCTGCTCATCTCCAGATAGCTTAGGAGAATGGAACTTTGATTTGAACTACAAAAGACAATTAAACAGACAATTTGAGTCTTTCTCTGTTGTTGCTTTTTTGCTCTGATATTTATAATGTCCTCAGTGACTTTTGAAATGGATGTAGAGATATATGGATTTCTTTTCTATTCACTTAGTGATGTGCCAAATAGTCTACTGAAAAATAGAAATGTAACTGTGCTATAAGGGCTAAATTCTAATGAAGACTGAATAGAGACAAAGATAATTACATTTTTAAAAAGAGAGAGAGAGAGAGAGACAGAGAGTCTACATTAGAGAAAGTTGCATTTTTAATACTTTCACTAAGATAGTTTACATATCAAAGAATAAAAACCAGAATGATTTGCATTAAAATGTTCTGGGCAATTTACATGAATAGTTAAGTATATTAAGGGATATACATAGATAGTTTTCAATATGTTGCATTGCAAATGTAAATGGTTACAAAATTTTCTACATTTCCAAAAGGACAAAAAAGACCATATCACATTGGAGTACAGCAGACAGGATTTTTAGTGATTTGCACAACACTAGTCTCTGCTATGTTTTTAGTAGCACTTAATACTTCATAATACTATAGCTGTACTAGACAGTATCTCATATTTACCCCTTAATATTTTCTGAACTTAATGATCAAGATAGTGGAGTCAAAGATAGATGACCCAAGTCCAAATCCACTCTCACAATGCTGGAAGATTTTAGAGAAGTCTGTTTCTTAATCCAATCTACCATGCAGGTAATTATTTTGAAATAAATGGAAAGAAGGAAACCTATGTGAGGGATAATATTCAGCGAATAAACTTACAAAAAATACGCCAATGAAAGAAAGCATCATAATCATCTTTCAAGTTCATCATGTATAATCTGAACGACAACGACTTTGAACATTTTTGTAAAAATGTCTAAACCTAACTTAAGTACAGATTATAAAATTTCAGAAGCACTATTACTGTTTTCAAGGATTACTAAGGTGTCTTCTATTGCAAGAAAACATGGAAACTTTTACAGGAGTAAGACAGTTAAGAAGAAATTGAAGCAGACCTGTCATACTATAACTGATAGGTATGATAGTTGAAAACACAGAGAATATATCTACAATGAAACTGAAGCCAAAGCTGGCACCTCAACTGATATCTCTTCTGGGCTTCACGGACATTTGGATTACTGCATTTGGTTCTAGGTACCATAGTAGAATAGAGTCAGTAATGAATTGCAGCAATTTCAAAGGAGGACTAGCCTGATGGGGAAGATCTGGAAACCAAGCTGTATGAGGAATGATCAAAATATCAGTTTAGCTCCCAGAAGAGGCTGCAGGAAGTATGATAGTCTTCAAATATCTCAACAGTTATTATAGAGAATAGGGAGAAGATTTATTTTGTGCTCCTCTCAGTTAAATTTAAAGATCAGTAAATTCAGGATAGCTGTCAGGAGATTCTTGTCTATACAATTGCAAGTCAGTGGAGTAGGCCTCAACAATGAAAAACGATTTAACCTTTAGTGGAGATCTTCAAGCAAAATATTGGATACTATCAGAGGAACTTTAGTGAATTTTGCACTGAGCAGGATATTGGATTAGACACCTCTAAGGTGTTTTCTAACTCTTAAGATTCTATGAGAATGAACAACATTTATATAATGACTGAAAGCATTATAAGGGCTAGTTATGATCAATCAGATTAACAGCTGCCATCAAGTCCTGAGTTGTGCTGAACAAAGAAGACTAGATACATTGAAAGATGCATATGGTGTGTCAGTTGAATCAGTTATCTTCATACTCACATCCTCTGGAGTCACAGGTGGATATCCATAACACAGCAAGTCACACAACAATGGGTGATATTTTGGCCTTAAATGAGGAAGAGAGGGAAAGGTACTTTTTCCCCCTTGCTGAAATGTACGTGTACCCTAGATTCAGTAAATTTAATTTTTTACTTTCTTCTTTTAATTTGTTTTTTTAAGGATTGGATTATTATTGATTCAACTACTTTGTTAAATACAGAAATTGGACTATCATCTTCATCACAGATTGATTTAAATCAATCCTCGATTTAAAAAAAAAATGAATGGCTGCTGACATTGTGAACTTCCAGGCCTGTGTTGTTGCTGCTAATCCTAATTTTTCTACAAAGTAGAGAAGACATTGCCTCAAACAATTCTCTTAAGTTACTGGTGAGTTTATAATTCTCATTCATTTATCTAAGCTATAGTTGTCTATACCAAATGTTAAATATAGTTATTAATTTAAGATAAACAAATTATCAACCTTTTGAATATGGAGGGAAAATATAAATGGAAGACATGGTTTTCAGTATCAGAAATCTTCTCTGTGTTATGCTTGTAAATGAAACATTCTGTCCTTTCCAATTTCTTGGTGAAAGAATTTGTCTGACATCTATGCCTGTATCAAAAAGCTTCTCCTGGAAATAAATTCATGTGGTGAATCATTTCTGTATTGCAGAGTTATTAATGAAGAGCTAGCATGGGTCAGATAACCGAAGACTGCTGTAATTTGTAATTATTTATTGCATTTGAGCGTGCCCGTGAAAGTTGTAGTTTCATCAAGGTTTTGGGAGGGAGGGAATGATGCATAAAATCTGAGTGAAATTGTATAGCAGATAATTATAATGGAGACTTGATGTATTAGATGGTAAACATTGCTACTTAGAAAACTGCTATAAACTATTTATTTCCATTCTTTACGGCTTTATGGGCTTGCTGATTTGTATTTAATACTGCAGAAGAATCAGTGCTAGGCAGCAACTAGACAACATAACATTTCATGAAGCGATAAGTGTACTGTGGCTTTTGTATGAAATAAAGCTAGAAAAGTGTTTTGATCACAGATTGGCTGGATACTGCATTAGATGGAGGAGGAATATTTGTGGCATAATCTATAGAAAAATTATTTAAGCTCACAAATAGTTATTACAAAACAGCCTTTTTGTGAGATTTATTGGCAAACCCCCTATCTTCAAATTCTCTATTTCAATCTCCAAATTCTGGTTCCCAGATATGCTCATTCTGCTCATTCTGGTTGGAACATTGACTGTGAAGGATAAAGAATATAAATCCTGGTTTTACTTCCTGCAGGACTATGATAATAAGTATAATGCTAACCTATAGTTTTACTTCCTGCAGAACTGTAAAACCAGGATCTCCTGTTGTAGTTTTCTTTCCCCACTTCATCTGATGCAATCAAGAGAAGGACAATGGAACTGCTATCTTCTTATGGTATGGGCAAACTTCGGCTGTTCTAAATACGTTTCCAAATTTTATGTGAGGATTTGCTGGAAGTGTGATTTGTCTCACTATTCACATTCCAGTACACCAACTTT
Source organism: Pseudonaja textilis (assembly GCF_049901715.1). Classification (NCBI taxonomy): domain Eukaryota; kingdom Metazoa; phylum Chordata; class Lepidosauria; order Squamata; family Elapidae; genus Pseudonaja; species Pseudonaja textilis. Next base: position 29,382,895 of record NC_141992.1, on the reverse strand, counting down.
TATTCTCCTGCAACAATATCTTGCCCAGAGTTTTAGGGATAAGTGACAGTTGACTTTTTAATCTTTACCTTAAAAGCCTGTCAAAAATCAAGCACACAAAGTAAATTTGGAGGACCAAAAAAAAAAAAAAAAGTAGAACAATGGATAGCAAGTTCTCAGGAATCTCATAGACACTTCTCAAGCTATACATTAACTTTTTATTTCATGGACGTGATGGAATATGCACCTGAGAAGCAGTGGAGAGGAATCTTGGAAGCACAGAGCTCTCTCAGGGAAGTAACACAGAAAAGCCCAAATTAAAAGACTGCACAGTCCTAAGCTGGCTGAAGGAGTGGAAAGAGGTTCAAGGTAGCCACATCCTATAATTTGTACCTATTTGTATCTATTATGGTGAAGGGTTATAGCTTTAGTTTGGCAGGATTTTGTTCATTAGGAGTAAGCAAATAAAGGATTTTATTGGATTGGATTTTGCTGTATTGTCTTAGCTCTGAGTAGTCTGACTCTCTTGAACACTTGTGAAGTTCAGAGAAGCAGGAGGAAGGACAAATTAAGCATACATAGTTAATGGCAAGTAGTAGAAAGACTTTTGCCAGAGAACTGCTTGTAGTCCAAGTAGATCCAATCCCTAAACCAGGTCTATCTCTTATGAAATCCATTTGGTGAAATTACCTCCAAAAATTTAAATGTATGAACAAAGAAAACTATTTGAAGTAAATAATAACATGATAGAATGAATAGAGATACAGATAGATATCAAGTATATAGATATGCATAATTGATTTATTATGTCAATTTTTATTTTTTATTTTTTTAAACAAATTTTATTAATTTTACAAAACAATATACAGACAAACAAAGCATAGGATATAATAACATAAGAGACCTTTTTCTGAAAAAACCAATAAGACATCTTATTTAAAGACAGAATAATTCCAAATTATCACATTTCCATATGAACACAATTTAATATATATATTTACCTTAGCTGTTCAACTTCATATCTTATCCCAACTTCTCTTTATTACTCCCTTTCCATTTATTCAAATTATATCTCTTTTACTTTAGATTGTATACATTTTTTATATCCATCTGTCTTATTTACAATTTCATTGTTCTCTTCCAACATTCTTCTTACATTCTTCTAAAATTTTATTAATTCAAATGTAGACGTACAAAACACAAAACATAAATACCTAAAACTTCTTTTGGAAAGCGGCTTACCCCGGGTTACCTCTTTTTATACAGACATAAATCAAATTCATACTCACTTAATATACTGTTTCATATCTTAATTAACATTCTGTATTTTCTATATATTTTCTCTCCTCTATTCACTCTCATAATTCTATTATATTTATTCCATCTCATTTTGAATAATTATTCTTGTATCTTTTGTCTGTTCTCTTCAATTATCTATTTATCTTTTCTTTCTAATACAATATTTCTCCTGTAATCACTGGTTGAAGTATGACAACTTTTATCTTTCCCCTAAATTTGACACTTGAAATAATACATACTTTCCATACTGATTCTGCTTAGCACAAAGTACTACATTTTGAAATAGTGAAACAACAATAAAAAAGGGATTGAATTTATAGTATAATCAAAACAATATTCCATAGAGAAATAAACTCTTACTTTTAAACATTTTGTATATTCCCTTTAATACATTATTAACTCATAATATTTCAATTTTCTAACTCAGTTTCAAGTACTAATATCTACAATATAACCTTATATACTTTTGCAGAATCAGAAGCCATAAAGGTTTAAAACAAGATATTAAAAAAAAGTTTTTTTTCAGAGACAAAGGGTAAATTATAATTTAATATATGATTCTATTATGTCAATTTTTGTATTTCTTTGAAACCCATCTATTAATATTTTATTTATATTGGCATGGACAAAAAGATAGATCTATGATGATATTTTACTTTTAAGATCTATATCAAGACATAAAATGATTTTCTGACCCTCCTACAAGAGACAATGTTTCTTTTATGAAAGCTTATTATATTAAAACTGCCTTTAACATTTACAAAATTGATAGCCAATTAACTAATGGCCTGTTTTAGAACAGCATAATTTTTAAATGATTTTTAAAAACTAGTTAATTAAGTGGTACTTTCCTAATTGCCATGAAGTGCTCATTCATTCTGTGATATGTTCTGAATAATTTTTAGATGACCCTAATCCTGTCAGAAAGAAAAAAATAATTCAGTTATACCCTTTTTGACTGGTTTTAAGTTACTATCTCCATAGCAGAACAAATTCTTCTATGTCTCAGTCATTCATCAGGGGTAGTGATATGAATGTTGGATGTCTTGTAATAAATTGCTCCATTGGGTAGAAATCCACCATAACTCCCTCATACTTGCCTGGAAAAAAATGTTCAAAATTGGTAGACTATGTGTTTGGGAAATGGGGAATGATTGTACTCTCAATACACAAACTACCTAGATAATAACAAACAACCTCAAATAACAATTGAAAGCATTGTTAAAGAATTGCTTCACTCTACTAACTTTCAGTAATTACTGAAGCAATTGCAATAGAATTTGTGCGTGGTGGTGGAAGATATCTATTAAGAATGTTTTCTGAGTTTTTGCTATTGCAAGGAAAAGTTAATTGAAGATGCAGAGCTGGTGTTAATTGTCTCTTTCTATAAAGTTGTGGCTGAACTATTACACAGCACTCACCTTAGCAATCCTTTTTTTTTCCATTAGAGAATCAAGTGATTATACAGTATGGTGCTTTGTTACATAGAATCAATAATGTGCAACCAAGTGTGAAACAAGCATGTATACCAACTCTCTGATGTCTGTATCTGATTGTGAAAAATGATCTGTGCATTCAAGTGATTAGGATGGTAATATTCTAATGACACAGAATGGATGTCATTGTTATACAATTAATTCATGGTCTGATAACAAAGGGTTAATAAGTTGCATTGAGGTGGAACCTAAAACAAATACATATGCAAGACTAGATGCAAGATATTCCAAGATATGAAGGGACAGTGCATTTTTGAGAATAGTTCAGTTTGATCATAAGAACATCTATCAGATCTTCATATATGATAGTGACATTTAAATGTCCCATCAAACAAGCTAAGGTAATCCAGCATGATTTACAAAAAAAGGACTGGAGGGAAAAATACCTCAAAGCCCCATCTTTCTCTCCATCAAGGCCATTTAGCCATTTCAAATAAATTGATCTTACCTATATTAAAATTGTTCACTTTGTTTAGTTCAGATTTTGATAACTAAAAGTAGACAACATGTTAATGATATCATATTCTAACCACTTTAGAAAATATCATCCAATGATTCAATTGAGGAAAAATTGTATTGACAACTATATGCAACACTGTTCTCTATTTGAGTCTTCTGGTATTGCTATCTTTTGGAGTGATCCATCAATCAAAGTCAACATGCAAACAAAACCATAAAAATGTAATAGCTTTCCTGATATCCACAAAAGGATTTTGAAGGATATCAAGAATGTGGATATAAAATACTACTAAAAAAAAATCAAGGGAATCAAGGATATAGTTCTGCTGATTTTGTGCAGGCACTTTTTCTGCCACACAGAATGTAGCAAGCCCATGTAACAAGAGTACAATTGCATGAATAAAAGAAAAAGATCAGTGAGATGCACTATACCACTGACTTTAATTTGCTTTTAAAGGTAAGACCTTTTCCCCCAGTGAATGTTCTGCAAATGCAAAAACCCTTTGCTTTCCACTTGCATTATTACTTGAAGGAAGATGAATGTTTTAAACATCATCCAGGGATGAATGGAGACTTTAAAGAGTGTTTTTCTTTCCTTTTCTTTGTAGAAGAGATGCCTTGATTTACAAATTAGAATAGAACCGAATAGAATAATACAGCTGGAATGGACCTTAGAGTCTTCTAATCCAACCCTCTGTCCATGGCAGGACAGAGACAAATGGCTGTGTAATCTCTTCTTGAAAACCACCAGCAACGGAGCATGCACAACTCCAGGACACAAGCTGGTTAATTGTTCTTACTTCAGGAAATTTCTCCTCAGTTTCAGGTTGAAGCTCTGTTTAATCTACCCATTGCTTCTCGTCCTACCTTCAGGAGCTTTGGAGAATAAGTTGACCTCCTACTGTGGCAGCCTCCTCATGAAGTTTGCTTAACTGTTCCTCATAGGATTTATTCTGCAATCGCTTATCATCTTACTTGCTCTTTTCTGAACTCTTTCTAGGATCTTAGCATCTTTTTTGTATTCGAGTGACCAGAATTGGATGCAGTATCCCATGTGTGGCCTCACCAGTGCAGTATAAATTAGTACTATCATTTCTTGTGATCTTGATGCCATCCCTCAGTTGATTGGACTGCATTGACTTTTTGTCTGCTGCAGCACACTGCTGGATCATTGTTAAATGGTGGTCCACTAGGACGTAATTTACTTAAATTAGTTTGAAAGTAGTGAAAGTATGAAGTTCATTTTTTTTGCAGAGCTGGAAGATAAGAAGAAACCTTTTTTTTTAAAAAAAAATCATGTCTCTAAAGGGCCTTAACATCTACATCTATTTGTTTCATTCCAATGTCATTATCTTTGGCTCTTCAAATTATAATACCTTTAATAAAATGAAGATGTACTGAGAACCTGTTATCTAGGGTACCAAAATATTGTACTTCTGCATTTATACTACATCTCATCCCAATCTCTTCCTCTCTTAAGTGTATCTGTTAGAAATTAGATCTGTAATGGGAACATATGAAACTTTTCCAGAATTGCCACTGAAGAAACTCAACCAAGTCTATATTATACAAAATATATTGCAAAATATTCAATGGCTTTTAGTTTCTTTTGAATTTCATAATTAAACACTTGTCAACTTTGGAGCCCTTCAGAATTTTGTAGCATATATTACAATAAGAATAGCTTGCACTCTAGGAACTTAGTATGACATGAAATGTTTCAGGATTATGTAATTCACAATGTATGCATTGTGCACAATGTGAACTTTATTTGTTTGTATTTCACACACAGTACTTGGTCTTCCTTTGTGTCCACTAGATTTTACTTTAGGTAATGGACTCAATATAGGAAGGTATACAGTATATGCTAAGGTTATTTTGCCAACCAGTATAATCTACCTTGTCTCTCCAGAAATGATGGTTGCAGCTGGGAGTAAATACTGTAATCCACTGATGTCAAAAAGGACCTTTGAACAGTTCAGAAGGAAATCGTCTAGCCAGAACAAAATAAATGTATCTCCAAGTTGACTTTTTTGTAGGGGTGAATTTGTAAAGTGTAGAAAAATACAATTTTTGAATAAATTCAAAAGTAGCAGGCAAATTATAATAGAAAATGTGATTATTAAACTATTCTATTAAATTTAAAGAAATAAATTATACTTATACAGTATACTAAATTATATGATTGTCCATCATATATATGAGCCAAACAGTCAATCTGGTTTAGTGGTTAAAGTGTTGGTCTAGAAACCAGAAGCCCCTGAGTTCTAATCCAGCCTTTATACCTGAAAGCTGGCTGGGTGACTTTGGCCCAGTCACTCTCTTTCAGTCCACTTACCTCACAAGATTGTTGTTGTGGGAAAAATAGAGAGAGGAAGCATATTATGTATGTTCACTGCCTTGAATTATTTATAAAAATAATAAAATCAGTACATAAATAAACAAATATTAAATAAATAAAAATACACAATTCTATTTAGCTAACAGTTAAATAAAGTTAGAGCAAAAAAGGAAAAAACAACATTAGGAACAACATAAATAACAGAATAACAGTCAAGAACACTCATGACATAATCCCTTCAATATAACCACAACAAATGATTCTGTGTTACGAATTGTAAAGTAACATGAAAATTATTAATTAGAAAAGCAGAGTGGAAATACTTAGTATGAAATAATTATCAAAGTTTGCATAGTCATTTCCAAGACCTTGTTAGAAGAGGTGTTGAGAGTTTGGTAGACAAAAAGATCCTCTAAGCATAAGCCTTTAAAAGGCTGCATGTTACATTGGTATTATTTGTTTTTGTTGCTTAAAAACTGTTTGTAATTAAAGCTGTATCACTGAAGGGATTCATACCCACCAATTTGAGAATTAACCTAGTATTTGAGATCATATGGGGACAGATATGGTTGAAACATTGCTTCCCAACATAACTTTCCTTATTTGGATTAAAGATCCAAATTATATTTTTTTCTGTTTTAAATATAAATAAGGTTAAATAGCAGAAACAAACAAACAAACAAAACAAAATTCACAATGTACTTCCCATTTGAAGATTTATAATTCTCATTAAAATACTTTTATTTGGCTAGCTGCACAATCCATGTTAACAAGACAATTAGTATGTGATGAAATTTATTGTCTTCTTCAGCATGTCAAAACTGGGGTTGACTCTGTTACTAGAACTTGGAATCAGACCAGGGTTCATTTCTTAGTCACAGTAAAAGATAATATTGAATTCTTCTGTCCTGACCTTGAAAGGATGTAATTAATACTGCTTGAAATAACAGAGATTAAAACATGACTATCTGCTGGGGAAGAAGGTTTATTTTTAATGACAATATATTTTTGAGGGGAGTCACTACTCACAAAAGATTGATGACTGGGACCCACCAAAATCATGATGGTGGTGACTTTAAATACCAACAGCAATAGAACTTAGACTTATATACTGCTTCACAGTGCTTTACAGCTCTCTCTAAGTGGTTTAGAGTCAGCATATTGCCCCTAACAAACTGAGTCGTCAGAGGATGGAAAGCTAAGTCAGCCTTCAGCTGGTGAAAATCGAACTTGGCGGTCAGCAGTCAGCAGAATTAATCTGCAATACTACATTCAAAACACTGCACCACAACTGCTCTTATAATTGAGATTCTGTCTGTTTCTGTTGAAAATTGTGTTCCAGACACAGGTAGACTTCTATCATTAGTATAATAAAAGGAATAATAAAACATCATAATCATCCAATAGTACCTGACTAGACTTTTCAATGCAATGAAGAAGTGCCAATGGATGCATTTTGGAACACAATTACTCTGAAATCAATATTTGTTTTAGTAGCTAAATTACAATGGAGATTGAGAGTAAAAGAGGTGAGTTAATTAGCAAAGATGTGCAGTATCAAGTATGATAAATTTATATTTTGTATGTATGCATTTGTTGACAGCTTTACTTCAGAGTTATGTTTTCAGTGGTGTATAATCCAGGAAAATTACTACTTTCACAATCAAATCATAGTATAAGTTGCATAGATGCACATAGATACATAAAATATCAAAGCAGTGGTATGTCTGATGTTTCTCCTTTTTCTGATTCCTAACTTTATTTTTGCCTGCCCAATTTTTTTTCATTAAAGACCATTGTAAAATGATGGTAATTAACTTGGTGAAAATGTAAATTTTAAAAGAGTAAATATTTTTACTTCATGTTGATTCCTCATAATTCCCTTTGACATAACAAGCAGAGATTTTGAGTAGTTGAGAAAGAAGGATGTGCTTGTATATGCATAGCAATTTGATAAAAAAGCAACTTGCTGACTCAATACATTTTTATTTAAATTAATTAATCTTAAATTCGTGTTTTTACAGTTTACCCTTTCAAAATTGAAGAGTTGTTTTTTAAACTTAATTTGTTGTTTAATAACAATAACAATAGGGTATCTTCCCAATCAGACATCCCCCTCAACCCAATATCCTAAACCTCATAAGAATTTGGCATTTTAAAATATTATTTTCATTGGCTGTTGAATGATGTGTGATATTTATGTTAATGTAATTTTGGATACCGAAGACATGCTGTGCTACCAAAGCCAGATCTTCAATTGGAATTTAAAAAACTCTTTTAGACTGCATCTGTGCCTTCCCAAAACCTTATAGATCCGTGATGGAGAACCTATGGGACACGTGCCACAGGTGGCATGCAGAGCCATTTGTGCGGGCATGCGAGCCCCAGCCAAACTGACCTGCACTGTGCTTCCCAGCTGATTTTCGGCCCATTTGAGGCCGTTTTCGCCCTCCTGGAGGCTCGAGGGAAGCCTCTGCAGCCTCGGGAGGCTGAAAAATGGGCCCATTTCAGCACTTCTGGTATTTCCCTCGAGCCTCTGGGAGGGTGAAAACAGCCTCCTCTGGGCTCCAGAGGCCCTCATTGTTATAGATCATACGTTTCTCTTTTCATATAAACACACACCTAAATATAAACAAAGATGTACTTTAAAGTATTGTGTATAAAGAGAAATAGACCATAAGGCAGATATGGAAACATCTAAAAGGTTTGTACTTAATATGAATAATTGCAGTGAGACATCCTGTGATGTTGCTACATAGGTAGGTTAAATTTGGCTCCTGTTTAGTTTGGTTTGAAAAAATCTAACAAGTTTACTCTTCTGACTAGCTACATAAAAAGACATATAGCAAGGTCAGAAAAGTAACACAAGCAAGAAATGGGTAGCTGTCCTTGTTCAAACTTTAATGTGCCCAAATCTCTTATGTGTCTACTTAGTTGTGAAAATCCTGCTTTCTTTTGTGACAATAAATGACTGGGGAAGGAATTCAGCCAACCTTTTAGTTAAGATTCTGGAGATTTGTAAGTCTGATTTATTTAGACTGGCTTTCAGCAGCTGAGCTGTTCTGGTTGCTAAAGGTGATTAATTGGAGCTGTTGGCAAGGAAAGAGGATTTTTATTATTGATGTTCATTTTATGGTTGCCACTTCTGATTTTTTTTTGTTTTTAAATGCTTTTCTGTTTTATTATGGCTTTTATTGGGAGCTGTCTGAAACAAAGCAGGAAGTTTGAGCAAAATGTTTCAAATAACAATTTACTATTATTCCATTTAATAGTAGGAAATTTCACCATCCTGGAAAATTCAAATATATTTGTGATATGACCACACTGAAGATTGATTACAGATAGTCCTCAACCTACAACAGTTCATTTAGTTATCGTTTGAAGTTACCCAAAGTTTCAACAGCATTGGAAAAAGTGACATATGACCATTTTTCACACTTGTGACCATTGCAGCACCCTCATGGTCACATGATCAAAATTCAGATGTTTGGCAACTGGCCCGTATTTATGATAGTTACAGTGTCTTAGAGTCATGTGATCATCTTTTGAGACTTTTTGACAAGCAAAATCAATGGGCAAGCCAGATTCATTTAACAACCATATTACTAACTTAACAAGTGCAGTGATTTACTTAACAGCAGTGGCAAGAAAGGTCACGGAATGGGCAATACCCACTTAACAAATGTCTCACTTAGCAATAGAAATTTTGGGCTCAATTAGAGTCGTAAGTTGAGGAGTACCTGTATCATAGAACATTGTAGTTCAGAATATCATTGCAATTTGATTGACTAGGGCAGATTGATTGGAATTTATCTCTCATGTCCAGCTTGGACAATATAAAGTATTGGCGCTAACTTTTAAAATCCTTATAAAGCTTTACTGAAGGATTACCTGATTTTGGAGTCCTAATGCCAAACAAAGTCTGTCTCCCAAAAATGTTAAAAACCATAGTCATGTGACTATGGGATGCTGCAAACAGCCAAAAATGTGAGCTGATTGCCATGTGCCTAAAATATAGTCATGTGATTTGGGGAGAAAGGAATACAGCATTCAGAACTTCAAAAATAGGCCATATAGATCTGGTTAATTCAGTGGTAACTTTAAAAAGTCTGTTAGCAACTGATCACCAAGCAAGGATTACCTATAGTGCATAGTTCAGATAGCCATTCAAGTTAATTGGGAATATGAAGGGGAATATCTCACAAGAGCTAAGCCAACATGTTAGGAAATAGCCAGTCCTCTTCTTAGGTCAAGAAAGACCCAAGATTAATACATTTTCCTGACATGCCACGTCAGCTGGTAGGAGTGGTTCTATGATTTATATTTTATACCCTCCTGTCAGCCACTTTCATCATTTATGAAAACTTTCAAAATTATTCAAAGATAAGCAATCAAAGAGGTTTTCATAGCAACGGCACTCAGTCTAGTGAATGTTGGTTCCTAGACAAATATGTTAACTTTTTTCAATTCCAGTTGAAGATGTATTTTAAAATATAATATTAGAGATGGGAGTTGGCATGGCTCTGCAGTTGCGATGAAAATGGGGTAAAATGGGCTATTTGGGGAGGTCTTTATTTTCTTTGGTTATTTGTCAACACTACATCAACTTCCTATTATCCTGGTTCATGGATCTACAAAAAACATGGGAAGTATATTGCATGGCTGCATTAATGAAAATAGTCTCTGCAAAAATTTTCCAAAAGGAGTTGCTGTTGCAGTACAGTCCATTCAGTGGATGGCAGAATATCTTTTCTCTCTTTTCATATGGTTATTATATTTATTTTTAACACCCGGGATAAATCACATTTATACATTAAAACACCGTGCCAGCCATAGTAAAATATTAAGAGCTGCTACGAGAGTTATTGGGGAAGACTAGGACTACCATATCTGAGTTGCAACACTTTAGATGACTGCTAGGTGGAACAAATAATTAAATTTTGCAATAACTCTTTCCTGCCACCTTGTGGTAATCTTGAGAGCCTGAATATTATTGTGGTTCTAATGTGGATACTTTTTTACTGTAAATTCTATGTAAGAAATTAAGATAAAACCCATGGAGAGCATTAGTGCCATTGGCAGGTGGTACTATTCCTTTTTCAGGAATATTATTTCTCAACTGGAGAATCTAAGAATTTAAATAATTAACCATTAGTGTCTGTTTTTGTAAGATAATTGATTTTTTTTTAAAAAAACTGGAATTTTAGAAAGTTGTGTGTTGCTTAACTTACTGCTTTCCCTGTTAAATAGAATGGCAGTCAGAGTAAACAGAAACTAAAGTCTTGCAAAGTGATACAAGTTTTTACCATGTGTAATTGCTGTAAGTACTGACCAAATCTTTACATGACATAATTGGAAAGCAAAAAATACATAGAAAACTAACACACCCTCCATAATTTCTTTATAAGAAATAAGAGGATATCAGTTTAACTAGACCTTTTCTGTCTATGCCTTCAAGACAGTGTTGACTTCTGGCAACTATCTGGACAGGTCCCTGCAGTTTTCTTGATCAGATTTTATAAATGGTTTGCCATTGCATGCTTCCAACAGTTGAGAGAGAGAGTGGCCCAAGGTCACCCACTTGGCTTTATGCCTAAGGCAGGACTAGAATTCATGCCCTTTTGGTATAGAGGCCATACCCATGTAATATCTCCCACTAGATCAGTTTATTCTAAAAGGAGTAGAACAATTGAAATGTAGGATTTTTGTCATTTCAAATGCGTGTCATTACTGCTTGCTTCTTTCAATAATGTTTTCCATGGCCAGGATGATGGCACATTTATTTTCATCTATTAGCTCTTGCACTTCTACTCTAAGCTATCCCCACCTTGAATTACTTGTCTTTGAAAAGGGTTGTCCAGAAGCACTATGTGTATAGTAAAATTATTGGCTGCTTATAATTCATGGATGCTAAGATTTGTTTATTTATTAAATTTCTATGCCACCCATATCACTAATACAGTGACAATAAGTGCATAACAAGTTAAAAAGTGCTGAAAACAATTAAAATTAGAATAAAACATTAAAAGTTAAGAACCCAAATGATGGGCAGTCTGAGGGCAAGAATCTTCAGGCCAACTAGCAGTGCCAAGTTTTTTGGCTCTTCTGGAAAGCCAGGAGTGTTAGGGCAGATCACAGCTCTTTATCTGATCTGATTGAGAAAGTTGTGTAAATACAGCCATTCTATGAAATCCCATCAATGGCAAGGTATATCTTGAAGTTCTATAAATTAGAGGAAGAATTTGTGGTATGTAGAGTTGACTTTATTTCAAAAAGTCATAAGCCAAATTCATTCAACTAAATGGGGACTTGACTTTTTGCCCAGAAGTCTTGGAATGACGGTGCCATTCAATAACAATTTTGATCATGTCCCTATGTCAAATAGTTATGCCTGAAAAAGCCCTGCCCAATTTGAACCCTGTTGAATTTGAGCAAGAGCCTTCTACCATTTTACTTCCAACTATCAGTGAGAAACCTCTGGAAATTCTTTAAACCCTTAAGGCAGTCAACTTCAACTCCCAGAATTCTGATGGTTGGAGAAAAGTGGAAAGCCACACATCTTAAAGTTGCTGAGATTGAGAGACACCGGCTTAAGCAGTGAAGACAAACAGATCATTGTTGCTTGCATCAAAAAGACGCATTTAGAAACAATATTGCCTATGAACAGAATCTATTTGTTTTGCCCCATGGACAATGTTAGACCCTAGCATTTATCTATTCCTTAAGAAAATCATTTGAGCTTGTTGCCAATATTATGTCTTATTCTTTTTGTTAATTATAGATTGTGTGATGAAGCATGAATATTCAATGGAACAAGAGGGACAGCCTTTACTTCAAAATGTACATTTAAAAAAAAAAAATCTCAGGGTGTTGAAGTTCCTTATAAAGTTGTGCATGCTTCACAAATGATGTGGAAATAGATCTTTGGATTTCATATGAACTCAGTACTGCTGTGCTATTCAGTAAAACAAGCTTACATTTTCAAGCTTTGCACAAACCTGAAAGAAAAATAATATTAATTTAAGGAATTTAGGTACCAAAGCTAATACAACTCTTAAAGTGATGACATTTTTTTAAAAGATTCATAGGGAAGCTTGAAAAAATGGGATTGCTTTAATCAGTAGCAGAGTGATCTTGATGATATATATGGCTTGAAATAATGATGTCATGGTACAAGTGATGCATTTGTGGTTATTTAAATCATTTCTCTAATTACATCATTGCACAGATAGCAATAGCCCTTAGCCCTTAGCCTTATACACCGCTTCACAGTGCTTTACAGCCCTCTCTAAGTGGTTTACAGAGTCAGCATATTGCCCCCAATAATCTGGGTCCTCATTTTCCTGACCTCAGAAGAATGGAAGGCTGAGTCAACCTTGAGCTGGTGAGGATTGAACTGCCAAACTGCAGGCAGCCAGCAGTCAGCAGAAGTAGCCTGCAGTACTGCATTCTAACCACTGTGGCACCACAGCTCTGATAAATAAAATCATCAAGAAATTTGATACACTGCTTATGAAATTCATTGTACCAAGTTCTGATTAATCAGGATTTCAGTGGTTTTCACCAAAATCCATGTCTAGATGACTCTGGACGCATAATGCTTTTAGATCAATCCAACTCAAGTATTTGCTGTGAGAAAAATATCACTTTATTTATTAGTAAATAAATAAATAATAAATAAATATATGTATAATTTTTTATAGCTGCCTAATCATTCATGGCAATTCTAGACAATTCTAGGCATTAGCAAAACAAAGGTGGATATAAACACAATATTTGCTAATGTTTTACTGAAATTTTGAACAGTTACACAATTTCTTTCTGTGAAAGGATTGTTCTTCTATCTCCTTAAAGTACTGTTGGATTTCTTTCAGTGGCATTTTTGCTTCAACATTCTGAGGTGGCAGACAAGTGTTGTTGCTGTTGTTTTCTGTGAAATATCTCTCTATCACACTGCAACCACACTGACTATTCTCACATCATGTCCTGAAAAAGAAAGGATCCCTCATTATGTCTTTTCTTCAGATTTAGGGAAAGTAATCTAGTGAAGTGATCTAGTGAAGAGCCAGGTTGGTTAGAAACCTGGCTAAAAACCCATTTGTTTTGTACTCATGTTCTGATATTGCATTTCAGGTACGAAGAGGTAGAAATTGTGTTGCACCATGTGAAACTTCTTTCATCATTTTGATGATCACATCCTGGACATTTCTAAGATAAGGGCAAGAATTTCAAACTCTGTTCACAACAATTTTAGTTGGAATGATATTCTTCTTTTAAAAAAACCCACAAAAACATTTCTCCCTAAATTTGAATGAGAATAGTCAAATAGATTGAAAAAAAATGAACCAGTACTATTAGATCTCTCTAGCATACTTTATTTCAAAGATGTCATCTTGATCACATCCCAGAAGGAGCTACTGTGAAATATTTCATTTTATTGAAGTACAACTGCCAAACAAAAGACATTCTTATTAATAATTTTGCATCTAATTCAGTTGGTAGAAAATGAAATAGTCAGAAATGCAATGCATACAACTAATGTATTTGGGAGTATAATACTTGAAGTGGAGACAAACAGTGTAAAAGATCCTTGTTAAAGGAATATACAATATCAGAGAAAGAATTAGAATTAGAAATGTCTGTCTATAAGACTCTATATGGTACAACTTACAATGAATGAATCATGTTATAATATTACCAAGATTAGTTCTTTTTATAAGGAGAAAAGCAATTAGAAAAATGAGTTCCTTTGTGCATTACCTTTGAACACAAGGAGCTCACTTACCACTATGTAATATAAATTATCATTTGAGTTTTTCATGCCAAATATATCATCATTAGGAAGAGAGAACAAGTTTGGTCTAGTGCAGTGATGGCTAACCTTTTTGTCATTGTGTGCCAAAAGTGTGTGCATGCACCCATGTGCCTGCACCCATAATGCAATGCACGCACCCCCCCATGGCCCCACATCCCTTGTGTATGCGCACATCTCCTGCATGCCCCCTGCCCCCCACGCATGTGTGGCAGATACCTGAAAATCAGCTGGCTGGTGGTAGGTGTGTGAGCATGTGCAGTGGAACTGAGCTGGGGTGATGGCTCTGCATGCTACTTCCAGCAATCAGGCCATAGGTTTGCCAACACGGGTCCAGTGGTTAAGGCATAAGGCTAAAAGGTAAAAGACTTTGAGTTCTAGTCTTGTTTTAGGCATGAAGCTGGCTGAGTGACTTTGAACCAGTCACATACTCTTAGTACACAATGACAAGCTTAGGTGACAAGCCAGCCAGTCAATCCTTGTTGCAACCATTGGATCAATACTTGATTGACCATCAAAAATGGGCTCAGTACTTGTGAGAGAATGGTAGTAAAAATACAAACAAACCAAATTTACAGCATAACCCCTGCTTGAGTAGGGGGTTGGAATAGAAGATCTTCAAGGTCCTTTCCAACTGTCATTCTTTTAAGCCTATCATGTGCATTTAGGGAAATATCAATGCGTTTGGTAGGAATCTTAATGGTACATGGGAAAAACTTTAGAAGATGGCTAATAGTCACCACCTAGGGAATGGTCAGGACTGAATAGCCCACAGTTGGATAGTGGGTGGGACAAGAAGCTCAGAAGACATTCTTACTAGATTCTCAGGCTATAAAGGAGACAGCAGGACAAATCTACTTTCAGACTTGCAACTATTAACATAGCTGACAATAAAGCAGAATTAATCCATTGCCATAATTCTTGCCAATCTACCTAATAATGCTTACATCAATCTTGCAAATGACAAAGAGGAATTTCAAGAACATCTCATTCTCAAGGAACTCCATTATCCATTGAGCAACTAGCAGCAGCATTGTTTTAACAAATGGATGCACAGATGATTTGCAGTATGCCTTGATATAGCTAACACAATAGCTGGGGCAGAATTTGCCCTAACTCACAGCAGCAGAACAATTTGCAACTCAGCCAATGTTCCTGCATTTCTATGATAACTTGCCAGAGATGGTCAGAGGGGACAAGTTTCAATTCTAGACAATGTGAAATATTTATGACAAACAGAGCAGCGGAGTTTCCCACTGATCGCAACAGAGTGATTTTTGTTATGAGTTTTCAGAAGCAAGCAGAAGCTAAATGGCTCATGGCCATTCATTGAGGGGAACAATCTGATGCTGGACAACTAGCAGGATTTCATGTGTGAACTCAAAGGGCATTTTATGGAAATGACTGAACTTGTGCTGGTTGCTCCCTTTCAGCCCCAAGAAGCAGGCAATGACAAACAACTTTTGAAACCTTGACAAGAAAGGGACATGTAAGGACTTGTCCAGGCCATCACCAGGAGACAACCCTAACTTGAAGGTAACTAACTGACTGACTGACTGACTAACTAACTAACTAACTAACTAACTAACTAACTAACTAACTAACTAACTAACTAACTAAAATATCAGAGCTTTACAACTTCAATGGCTGATTCTTCCCTTGCCTTCGGAAAGAAATCTGAAATCATAAAATTCCATCCAATTACCTGTTTCATCCCAGCATTTAATAAAGGTATGTTGTTAGCAGCGCACAGTGTAAAATAGATTTCAGATTTGGTTCCTACTACAAACAGCAACCAGCAAGCTTATTATACTGCATAGAAAATTATATTTTTTTTAATAAAAATTACTGTCAGCTACATAAAATCTTGTTTATTTTACTTTGTACCATTTGGAATATTTTAAAGCACAACATTCTTGGACCCTGTTTTTGCATCAATATGAATATATATTCTGAACTGGTACCTTCTGAAAATACTGTTTTGAAGAGTGGCATAGAAAACTGGAAAACAAGTAATTTTTACTAATAAGTTCCTTTTTAAAACAATTTTCTCTAATACATACATGTAATAATAGGAAAAGTGGTCTATGTGTAAAAACTGAACCATAATTATATAAACCCTGCATATTGATTTGAGTAATTTAAATGGCAGTGGATTGTCAGCATGTACACCAAATAAATGTCTCTTACTTTGTAACTAAATATGCTCAAATAATTTGTCCCCTCTCTCTCTCTCATGGTAATTCACTTAAATCATTTTTGAAAACAATTTTGTTATCAAACACAATAACATTTCATTGGAAAAATACAATCTTTTACTCTACTAGTAAGAATATTCTGGTGTGTGTGTATATACAACAAAGAGACAAACACACAAAGAGAGAGAGAGAGAGAGAGAGAGCGCTTCATGTTTACAATATATTTGTGGGGAAATAAATAAATGCTCTTTTCTAAAGGACTGTCCTCCCTTTGGAAGCATTTTCTGTTTGAAGCTCTGTCTCTTCCAAGCTCATTAATTAATTAATTAACTCATTTATGAATGACATTTGCAGGGAGGTTAGAAAAATCTAATCCCCCTGAAATAGATACATAAAACAAATATTTTAAACAAGTAATAATATAATATAATATAATATAATAATATAATATAATATAATATAATATAATATAATATAATATAATATAATATAATATAATATAATATAATATAATATAATATAATATACACAATCCAGTTGATAAAATAAAGAACTTCAAGAAACAAAAGCAATGGGCCTGAATACTAACCTTTTGTATCAAGCTTCAACAGTAAAATGAAAGCTTCTGCACATTTTATAAAGCACATGATTATTGCTCTCACTTCACTAACATTGCTTCCATTTTGCAGTGCTTGTTTTTATTATTGTAATCCATGTAGACTCTAGGAACTACACATCAGTCGGTCAATAAACCTACCTCATTTTGTTTTACATGTTTGCAGTTGTCCATATTGGCAAGGTAATGACAGAACAGTTGCAAAGAATTGATTTCACAGAGAAAATTTATCCAGGATATGTGTGTGTGTGTGTGTGTGTGTGTGTGTGTGTGTGTTTAAATCTGGATAGGGATGTTTCCCTACTTTCATTTTTTTTCTCCAATAGTGTCTTCTAATTATGCTTCTGTTCATTTCTGACTTTATAAAAAGATCAGTTGGTGTGGAGAGTAATGCAATAAATGGACAAAATGCCCTTAAAAGATAAGTCAGTAGACATCAAAGGATTACACTCATAGGAGAAGTGAGGTTATTTGGGGAGGAGGAAGAGATGCATTTTCAAACATAGCCATACAACAATGTCTCCCTAAGTGCTTCCAGTTTTAAGTAGATAACTTACTGCTATGTAAGTTAGAGCCTTTATTGTTTGTGAACTCAAACAAACCAGAGTTTCTTCAGTTTGGGTACATTTCAATTCTGCTGCTTTTTTTTTTTTTTGGAGGGGGAAGATCTGAACTGCAGTTTGGTAATATATTATGAGCGTCTTTTCAAAGTTTTAGGTGACCAAAGTCCAAATACAAGTTACTATCTTATATTTAATGGTGGGTTTAAACCTTCTCATTTGCTCAATTATTACATTTCTTCCTATATTAACAAATCATTATATAATGGTTTTGTTTAATATACTGATTTCAGTTCCAAGCAACAGGATTATGTCTATTGTTCTTATTCAGATCCCATTCAGCATGGAGTGCAGGCTACCTGCTGCTATAGTCCTACAGTAGTTAATGTAGCTGCAAAGGAAGGCACATAGGGAAGTTAAGAAGGGCAAAAAAGTTAGAAAGACACAAAAGATGGGAATTTGGATAAGAAATGGCCTATAAGCAATAAGGACATCAAGATGGCAGGATGATCAGAGAGAGAGAAAGCCAAAATCCTTCCTATCTGAGGACGTCCTAGAAAAAGAGTCTTGTTGAGTTGGCTTAATATGGGAGAGGAGCAGGGGTGAAATTCAACTGGTATAACAACTGGTTCTGTGAGCACGTGCTTCACACATGTGCACATGCTCCATGTTTAAAAAAGCTAATATTTACCATCAACTGCAGCAGAAGAAAAGAGCTGAGGCACGGCAAACCGCTCTGACGCGTGAATCAGCTGTGCTCTAAGAAAAAGACATAAAGCACAGGAAAGGGACAGGAGGGCGGGCGGGTCCACATGCTCATCAGAGTGAACCAGTTTGGAGCCAGCTGATCATCGGAACAAGGGGTTTGCCCAAACTGGTCCGAACCAGGAAAATCCCACCCCTGGAGAGGAGACTGAAACTCATGGAGGAAGAGGCAAGGAGAGTCATCTTAGAATAACCAAGGATGAGAATCTGATTTGCAATTAGGAGGAATGGGCTTGTTAGGGCTTCCTGCCTGAGTGAAAGGGATTCTCTGGGTTGGAGAACAGGATTGGTAGGGGAGAAAAGAGTCAGTTTTGCTTTCTTCAACCTTGTTATTACATAGACTATTTGTGGCATTAATTTAATGGCAGAATTCTATTAAGTAGTGAGAACCAAGAAAGGCTTATAATACTGAACTTTATTTTTATTAATAATGTCTTCTTTTAAAAAGAAACAAACAAACATATAAAGAAATATATATTTCTTAAGTTTTCGCGGGTACTTACATGTATGGTATTCAGCTTTGTTCCGGTATTTTCCCATGTCATTATAGTTGTGCTTTTAAAGCTGTAGCAACGTTTCGGCAGAATCTCATCTGCCATCATCAGGCTTCTGTATTGTGTTCGTTGTATTGCTTCCTAATAAATGATAGCTGTCCATTTACTCGGAGCCAAGCTGCTCTAAAAGCCTCCAATACAGGAAACACAATGTTGCCAGCCAATCAAGACAAAAAAAGCTACAAAACAGACAGAAGATATTAGAAACACCAATCAAGCAGAACACAGCAAACTCCAAATCCAATAAACACAGACCAAGACTCCCAACCAATCAGGATGAAGAAAAAACCATTCTGGCACAGCCGTAGGCTAGCCCCAAATTTAAAACAGAAACGGCTGTGAAAGTCTGACTCAATACAAAGTCTGACAAACACAATATAGAACCCGGAGGATGGCAGATGAGATTCTGCCGAAATGTTGCTACAACTTTAAAAGCACAACTATAATGATGTGGGAAAATACCCGAACAAAGCTGAATACTATATATATATATATATATATATATGTATATGTATATGTATATGTATATGTATATGTATATGTATATATATATATGTGTGTGTGTGTGTGTGTGTGTATGTGTGTATATATGTATGTATATATATATGTGCGTGTATGTGTGTGTGTGTGTGTGTGTGTATAATGTCTTCAATGGACATTGTCCAATGAGTTTTCAATCTATCCTTTCTTTGAGAAAAGAGGCAGCTATGGTTTAATACAATAAAACTCATTTTTGCAATAAACCACAGGTTATAACATTTTAATCACTTTCTTTATATAGCATGCTATTTCAAAACAAATGATATATTTATAACATACATTGTTATCATTCTATTATTTTGGCATCATAAAGTATTGAATACGACTTCCGGTTTGAAGGGCTTCGGCGACAGACAGAAATCCGTGATCGTGCATGGTTTCTGTCTGGGCTCGCTGCTGGAGTGCCCCTAGCCGGCTGGTTTCGGGGCTAACCCACCCCGTAGAGGTGGTGAAGTGGGGGGAGACCACCAGCAGTGTTGAGGAGAGCTACATCTCTCCTCCTCAGCTAGCCATTAATCCCTTTCCCGAAGGCGGTTGCAGAGGTGGTCAGAAATGGCCACCACAAAGGAGAACTCAACCAGAAAAGAATATGCAGGAGGAAGATAAGAAGAGAAAGTTTTGGCTGACCAGGTTAAATTGTAAAAGCAACAACCAAGGTACCCTGTAATTTAAACTTACAAAAAAATAACATCGCTCCCAAAGAAGAGTCGGAAGCAGCGAAGGAAAGTGAAAAGGGAAAGGTTTGGCTTTTTTTTCTTCTATCTCCTTCCCTATACTGACAACTAAGAGACTTAAATAAGAAATCGGAAAAATCCGCTTTGACATCAATAGGCAATTAAGCTGAAAATAAAACAAAATGCCAAAGGGATAATAAAGATTTCTGGACATTAAAATTTTTCTTTTTCATAAGCAGGAAGGGAGAGAAAAAGAATAAGGGCAGGATGTGGAAGAGGGAGGAGACTGCCTGGAATTAAAAAGAATCTACAGTAAAACTTCAACAAGACTTCTAAAAGATACATTTTAAGTGAAACTTTGCAACTAAATAGTAACCCCAGGAAGAGAAAGTGAAAAAAAAGAGCAAAAAAGAAAGAGCTTGCATGTATTTGGATTATTTGGTGATCTTTCGATTCTTGGTTATTATATTTGAATTACTAAAATCAACCGGGTGGTTGTTTAAAAATTTATACAATGGCACCACTTCTGGATGAATTGAAAATGGAACTTAAAAAGTACAAAGAAGATGCACAAGAAGGGAAGGGTTCTTTTGGCTTCGTTTTTCAATTCTTAGAAATGGAGATTTGGAACTATGAGAAACAACAAGAAACGACTGCAAAACAAGAAGACTGGGACAAAAAAGAAGCCATCTTTAATGAACAAGCAATTTTATGTGGGGAAGAAAAAGGAAAGGGGGAAAAAAGAGAATGGAGCATTTAAGACTTAAAAAAACAACCAAAGAAAAGAAAAGTAATTCGAAAAATAAGTATAATACTGGAAAGCAACAGAAAAGGGGAATACAGAAGAGAGAAATAGAGGTAGAGAGACAAGGGGGTAAAAAGGGGAGAGAGAGAAGAAGAGAGGAAAGAAGGAAAGGAAAAGAAGTTACAAAGGACTGGAGCAAGATATAGAGAAACAGGACCTATTTAGAGATAATGGGTGAAAATCTAACTGAAAAAGGGATTCTGTAAAGGTACATAAGATTGTATTGTTATATTAGTAATAGAAATAACTTTAGAAAATTGGAAACAACGCATGATTAAAATGAGGGATAAAATAGTTAGTGTAATTCTGTGAAATGTTTGTGAATAAAATAAGTGAAATAAAATGAATGAGAAAATTGAATTAGGAAGGAACGGGAACATTTTAATTAGTTAATGTTTTCTAAAATTTAAGTGAAGAGGGGGGGAATTAACTATGGAAAGCTTATAATTGTTCCCATAGAAGTATGATATTTAATTGAAAAGTAATATTAAAGATGTTAAGACTTTAATGAATATTAGTATTAATGATAGAATTGAATTGGAATGGAATGTTGTTTTAATTATATTATACATTTATATTTTTTCTTTTTTTAAGAATACAGTGTGTATTTTAAGAATGTACCAAGCAGAATCCGAATGGAAGTTATATTGAATGTTACAACTTTAGGGAAAAGATATAAAGGCGTCATACTCCAATCAGTAACTACAGGAGAAATTTTGTTTAATGAGAAAAGCTAATAGATAATTGAAACAGGACAGACAAAAAATATAAATACAATGATTTGAATTGAGATGAGATAATTAAAATAAAATTGAGAAAATTAAAAGAGGGGAGAAGCTAAGCAGAAAATGTAAAATAGTAATAAGATATGGAATAGAATATAAAAATGAGCATGAACCTGAATTTGTGTCTGTACAAAGAAATGTAACCCGGGATTACGCTACTTTCAAAAAAGATGTTTTATTTGTATTTTTTTCTCTTTGTGAAAACTCAAATAAAATTTACAAAAATAAATAAATAAAATAAAGTATTGAATACAGAGAAGAGAAAAGAAAAAGTGGATATTCTACCAACATGAGTTATAGTTTAGAATAATAACATTTGAAGTATTATAATAATTTGGCTTTTTCATTCAAAATTAAATATGTCAGCCAGTATTTGTGTGGTACCTGTCTAACATCTTAGTTACTTTTTTTGGTAGTGATTCTTCTTCCTTGCTGCCACCAGAGGGGAGCCCTCTGGAATATACATCCTCACATTTGCACTCAACCAGTCTTTGCCTCAAAGTTGAGTAGGGTCTTATATTTCTTTACAGATGAAGTCAGAGAAGACCTATTCTATTGCTTTCTGTGCTCTGCCCTTTAACAAGGACCTGTGGAGAAACTGGAGCTAGTAAGGTGATAAGTCTGAAACTAAATCCTGCTAGGAATGCTGAAAGGAGCTAGGTTTGTTTAGCTTGCTGAAGAAATATAAGGGACAATATAACAGCAAAGTACTATCAACCCTGAAGCTGACCTGACCGAAACCATTTTGCCACTTCAGTGTTGCCACTGAGGGGGGATTGAGAGGGGGGAATAGAGATAGGTAGGGCTTTGGAGCCGAAACAAAGTACTTTCTCTTGGGAACCAAGGACATTCTTACACCTGGTCAGAGAGTGGAGAAGTGATGTTACCTGGCAATCAGATGGCACTCTGATTGGACCATGTCACTGATTATTTGGGGTAAGGGAGACACTTTTACTTTTAGGTGAAAACCATGGGAACCTTCAGAGTTGGTTTTCACCAGATCTGTGCCAATATGATATATCCAATAAAGCTATTATTTGAGGAATCTACCTGTCTTGAAGCCTTGCGTGTTATGGGTGTATTACTTGGAACGCTGACAGGTACAAGTACCTAAAATACCATAATGTACAAACAGGGTGGATTGATTATCATGTGAAACAAAAGGATGGAGTATAAACCGATAGGCTGAAATGAAAAGACAGAGAATTTTGATTAAATATTAGGAAAAATTTCCTGACAGGAAGAGCTATTAAATAGCAGAATTACTAGAACTTGACTCCCCTCTAAAGTGGAGTTTTCAAATGGGGGAGGATGCCTATTTGTCAGGGATAATTTAGTGGATTTGTGGAGGGAGCAAGGTATTAGACTAGATTATTGGTTTTCAATTTTTTTTAAATCATGGAATATGTTAATTAAAAACACATTTGTAAGAACACTTGAACAAGAGGCAAAGTGATAAAAGATTGATTGGATTTGAGTGAACTTTCCCACTCCTTAGCCACCCATGGAATCTCATCAGATAGGGTTCTGAAGAACACAATTTGAAAAACAAAGGGCTAAATGATTTATAGGATTTCTTCCCAGTCATTCTATAATTCCACGGTCCCACAATTAACTTCTATGTTTTTGTCTCAAAATTGCAATGCTGAAAGTGCTGCCTGCTGAAGATTGGAATGTAGTCCTATGTCTGGTTTTAAACAAAGTAGAAACAGTGCTTTGAAGGTAAGGAAAATGAGCACAGCATCTTTTTAAAACAGGCGTATGTTTTTGTAGACTTCTGTGTAATGCATAATATTAAAGGCTGACTGATTAAAACTGCTATGCTTTAATATGACTCCTTGAAGTAGCTGCAGCTTCATACAACCTGAGAGTAAGAGGATGAGTTTTTTTAAACAGGTGCTACATGTCTGTATTTTCTGAAACACCTTTTCCAAATTATTTTCCAAGCATGCACAGAAATGATTCCACAGTAAGACTCCTGGACTATAAATCTTCAAATAAGCCTGATTTAATGAGCTATCATTTAATAAGCAGATGAAGTTATAGCTGCTAGATATTTTCTTGGAAGATAACACAGCACCTGATGAAATCCCCAATTAAAATGAACAATTAAAATAAATGAGAACTCATTTGTATCCTGTTCTAGGTAGACTGGTACAGAGATAATTACAATGATGCTTAGTGAAAGTGACAAAGATGTTAAACTGTTTTAGGATAAATACATTTCATTTTGTACAATTGCTGTTTATTAGTCTCTTCACACAGCCCTGTTGAAATTTATCTTCATATCTTTGAACTTAGCATATACTTAACAATGTATGATAGCCAATGGGTAGCCAGATTAACTTGATAACCATGTAACTAATTTAAGAACTTGAGTGATTCACTTAGCAACGGTGATGAGCAAGGTTGAAAAATGGGGCAACATTCACTTAACAACTGTCTCACTTAGCAACAAAAAAAAAATAGACTCAGTTGTGGTAATAAATCGAGGACTACCTATATTGATCATTTTTGTGCTTGTGCAGTGAATATGACAGTTGTCAGTTGTTGAACCAACTTGAAATGAACCTTTGAAACTGAAGGTGCCAAAAGATTAATAGAGTGGAAGAGAAAATGCCTCACAAAGAATCCATTTAAAATTGAACCAAAAAACATTTATTTTAAAATTCAGTCAGTGATGATGTTAACGGCAGTTTGTTGGAGTAGATTTAGCAATTTTCTAAGTGATGGTTATGAATAGATGTCAAGAAAATAATCTTTTAAGCAGAGGATGATTCAGGAAGAGCAAACTGCAGCCTGCCAGATAATGCTGCATCTCAATTATTAGCATGAGATAATAGAATAACAGAATATGAATCTTTTGCTTAAAGAAGTTATGATTAAATTTAGAAAGATCTAACAAGTCTAACAAAAATCTAATAAGTCCTGTAGGTTCTAATATACTTATGTTAGTTAAAACCTAGCTAAAGCCCTACTCCAAATAATTAAAAGATACTGTTATAAAGTAACATTAAATTGAAAGTCCAAGCATGTGTTTCTGTTTATATATCCTCCCCCAATATGAAAAAGTGAATAAGTGACTTAACAACCTTTTTATTGGCCTTGCCCTGAATATTTGTCTTGAAATAAAAAAAGAAAGTGTCGGGGAAATTATTTAATGAAGATGATAGATAGATAGATAGATAGATAGATAGATAGATAGATAGATAGATAGATAGATAGATAGAATTCTTTATTGGCCAAGTGTGATTGGACACAATCACAAGGAATTTGTCTTGATGTATATGCTCTCAGTGTACATAGAAGAAAAGATTCAAGATACCAGGAAATAGTCAATAAAATTGTTAGGATACAAGCAACAAAGTTACCGTCTACTTTAGTTACTGTCATAAGTGGGAGAAGATGGGTGAAAGGAAGGATGGGAGGATTAATAGTAATAGTAATGCAAATTTAGTAAATAGTTTGACAGTGTTGAGGGAATTACTGTATCTGTTTAGCAGAGTGATGGCATTCGGGAATTTTTTTTTGCTTTGTACTCTTTCATTCTTCTTCTACTTTCTTTTCATTCTTTCCAGGATTCATTGGTTCTTGGCATCTTCAAAATATAGAAAATAAAACATGATATAATGAAGATGTATGGTGCTTGTTTCTGCCAAATTGAAAGACTGGCAAGAAACTGTCAGCATTTATCTCTTTTTATGTAAAATAAAAAAAAAATTAAATGCAGTAGTTTTTCTCTTTTCTTAAATAAGAAAAATAAATAAATATAGAAAAACAATGCTCAATAATGATAAATTGAAAAAATACACCAATTAGAGACATGAACAGTAAGAAAAGGCTGTTTCCAAGCTTTCCAAGAAGTAATGTTCTCTGAAGCCAATCTGATAATAAAATCAAACGGAATATCCTTTAAAAAGTATCTAAATATGTGCATGTATACAGTATATCTATACATCTTGATCTGTAGAGAAGAAGCAATTTAAAAATTTGAAGTCTCTTCTTTTTCTTATATAAGATCTACAGCCAAACGCCTCATCAATTCTTCTTTAAGGTAAAATTCTTATTTAAGTATATCAAAAGAGTGGCAATTAGTATTTTCCCACATAATAGTAATAATATTAACAGATAATAATTTGCAATTTGGAGTGGACAAATAGCAGCAGCAGGGGAAAATTAGAAGGAATTAAGATGCCCTATGAAAATTACATCAAGAGTCTGGGTGAAGAAAATCACTATAAATCACTGGGCATTCTTCAAACTGACAACATCAATCACACTGAAATCAAGAAGAAAGTTAATAGTGAATACATCAGAGGAATAAAGAAGATGTCAGAAATATATGAAATGATTAACACCTGGGCAATTCCAGTCATCAGATATAGAAATAGTAGGATAGTAGACTGTAAGCTGAACTAGAGGCCCCGGATAGGAAGACCAGAAAAATAATGACAGTGAATCATGCCGTTCATCCATGCAGTGATGTTGACAGATTCTATTTACCAAGGAGTATAGATGGGTGTGAAAAATTGCAAGTACATTTGTTGTCCAGCTTTATCCTGAGTGCACAGGGCTAATTATTGCAACTAGCTGTACATATTTTGGGGACTAAGCTTCTGTTTTTAGGTGATACATTCCCATATAATTTATGTTTAGTGGCCATGAAGAACAAAATATTATTTGAAAATTGAAATGAAGGTACTAGCTTTCACTGGGCAAATATACCTTTGAAATATGTCATGGAGTTTTGGCAACTTAGATCTTAGAATAACAAACAATGAAACATTTTCTTCGTTTTTCTCCTTCTCATTATAAATGAATATTATACATTGGAAGAACACTTCAGTAATTATAGTCATAGTGATTAGATATAAAAATAATTCAAAGTGTCTATGAATTGTGAAGGACTGAATGTTGAATAGTTTGTTTTTGTTAAAGTCGGTTTCTGAGTAATTAGAATATTGTAGGCAGTTTTTAAAACAATAGGAGTGTGCCATGACATCCTAAAAGGTGCTTCAGGGTGCATGGCAAGAAAAATGAAACACCTTTCTGCAGCTTTACAGAGAAGTTAGTCTTCCTGGGTAAAGATAAAGCTCATTAAAGAATTGTAGACAGATGCTACTTTCATATTCCCACATTTTCCCAACTCTCTTCAAAGAATGCCTCTTAAGGACTGCACTGTCCTACAATATACTTTCAGCTCAATTAATAAATTGTCAAGAATGTCTGTCTCAAGTCTATTACAGTATAGATTATTACTGGGATTTATTGCTATTTTGAGAAAAACTAAGTAATTGCATTTAGTTTTATTGAGAAAATGTATTCCCTTGATCACTATTATGAATAGTTAAGAAAAAAAAATATTAAAGTGTGTTTAAAGAAATGTGTTACTCTCCTGGATTGTGAATGATATTATACATAATTAATATTTGGGCCATCAAGTTGGTGTTGACTCTTTCTGACCAGGCAGATAGATTAGAAAGACCTCCCTTTGACCTGTCAGCTTTTTCAAAGGTGCAAGCATTATTGCTGTAATGAACCCCATCCACTTTGCTACTGGCCATTCTCTTCTCTCTCTTTCCAATTTACTCAACATTAGTGGCTTCTCCAGAAATCTAAGTTTTAACTAATGTATGTGTGAAGTATGATAATTTAAGCTAGTCATTTGTGCCTTGAATGAGAATTCTGAATTGATTTGTTCTTTGATCCATGTCTTTGTTTTCTTGGCTATCTATAATATTTTTGGAAGTCTGCCCTAATACCAAAGCTCAAACGTATCAATACTCTTTATATTTTACTTCTTCCAAAGTCCAATTTTCATGTCCATGCGAAAACTGTTGCTTGTGTGGTTCTGATTTTTGTAAATATAGAATGTCTAGGGATATGAATATTTTTTTCCAACAACTTTACAGCTACTTTACCAAACGCTAGTCAGTGACAAATTTCTTGATTGCTGATGCCTTTACTGTTGATAGTTGATCTTAGAAGACAGGAGTATTCTCTTTATTGTTATTTCTAAAGCTGGTTGCTTTATCACTTATCATTACTTTGGTTTTCTTTCTATTTAATTTTAGACCCATTTTTTCCCCTTCATTTGGCTTCTTTTATTACCAGAGCTTCCAGATCATTGGCATTTTCCAGTGCCAATGTCAGACTAGGGTCACCTGCATTATTACTGTTTCTTCTTCCAATTTTAAAGCTACATGCATATTCTTCCAATCTTTCAAGTCTTTTCTACTTTCAGCTAATGAAGTGTTACCATCTGCATATCTCAAATTATTAGTATTAAATAAATTTGCAGACCAGCAAAAGCTGGATTCTTCTTGAAGCCAGCTGTGCCTTATATTTCTTGTTGCTAAGCAATTCTGAGCTTTGTGTACCACCCAACTACATTTGAAGGGATTTCCATTCATTCCTCTCATATCTGTATGATATACAGTAGAGGTTTTTCTGACTCCTCAGAACAGGAAAGGGGCTAGAAGAAGCTACAAAAAGACAGAAAGTAATTTGCCAGACATCGTTAGGTTTTACTTTTATTATCATGTAACAATCAAGGAGTGGGGATATGAGTAGAAAAAGAAGTAAACAGTTATAGAAAGTGCTTATCAAAGAAAGCAGTATTATCAGGTTTCTGTCTTTTTTTGGCTGAACAAGTCAGAAAAATTTTCACTGTTTTCTATTGATCCTCAACCCAATATTATCTTACATCTCAATTTAAAATAAATACTTTTTCAGCTATTGAATGAAAGATAGGAAATTAATGAATGCATTTATTCCTTTACTGCAATTAAGATTCACCCCTGAGATTATTTATTTGCATATATGTTTATTAATATCTGCATAGCAGTTGTAGGGAAATAGGCTCAGTTTTTGAATTATAGAGAAATGAGCGGGATTTTTTTCTTGTCATGTTCTCCCCACCCCAAATGAGAAATCCAAACACCTCAGGATCTGCTAAAGCATTCCAGGGGCATTTTTTGTTGGAACTGTCACAGAGAAAGAATTGAATGCTAATTGTGGTTTCTCGGTGGTAGTATCTAAGCAGACCTAATTTCAACTGTTTTACTCTGAAAGAGAATAAAGAGATTGTCTACAATATCTCATTTGCATGTATGATTCATTCCAGAGATACTTGCCTATCTTCGCTTAACCTTCTCTTTGGATTCAACTGAACTCTAAAATCTTCTTGTTCAGTTTGCAATAAGTATTGCAAATAGTGTCATAGCAATATTTGATTTCCTTCTGGAGAGTGCTATCCTGAAGAGTCTGTTGAAGAAGTTCCCCTGGTTAAGAATAAAGATGTAGCAGAAGTTCTGGAGCAGATGGGGAAGAGGAGTTGGAGCTATGGAAACAAATCCTCCATTCCTTCAGAGCCTTTGCCTGTTAAATAGCACTTTAATAATTATCAATCCATATTTATTATTTATCAATCCATATTTATTATTTATCAATCAATATTACTTATCAGTCAATATTTATTCAAGGCTGCTATGTTGATGCCACATCTAGTTCAGCTCTATTCGAAATCCAGAAATAAGACGTGGGAGAAAAGATATTATGGGAATCATATTCTCACTGAGAATATATTCAATTTATGTATTAATATGCTTATAGGAACTTGGCCAGTCGGAATGAATCATCTTATTATAATTCAATTGTTTGGCATCCATTATGCATGCCAATATGTACAAATCACAGCCAGGGGAGGCACGTGTTTTCTTAGACTGAGGAATCAATGAATTAGATCAAAGGCTGGAAGATGCCCAACCCTGCCTTGTATCAGTAATGATACATGATTGAACACAATATGGACTGGGATGATTTGACCTCAGGAACATTAAAATCAAATGTGTAATAGAATAGTAAACATATGCCTACTTTTACTCTAAATGCCTATGAACAGAATATCTTGAATGGAAGGGAAGGGAGAATGGTATCTTTCATTCATTTAATTTTCTTGAAAATGTGTTCTATAAAGTCATGGGGGATTTTTAGAGATGTATGAATAGTACAGGGACCTGCAGTAGAGGTAGTAATGTAATTACTGTGATCAACAAACCAATAAGAGTTTCTGATTACACGCCCAGTAATGAAAACTGCACAAAATAATGGAATAATAATCTTAAAATTAGTTTAAAAGGGGAAATAAATTCAGATCACCAATATCTGTTTATTCAATCTTTTATGCAACATTTTTTCTGATAGCCATATAAATGCAGACAGAAGGATAGTGGAAAGAGGTGATTAGCCATGAATTTTTAGTGAAGGTAAATTAGCTAAATCTTAAATGCTAATTTCTTATGATTGCCTTCTGCCTCTTCATATATCACTATACGTTTGAGTGACCAAACCAAAATGAGAGTGACACACACCATATGTGGACATACAAATAGATTTGGACTAGAAAAGGACATTCAGCAGTAGGTTATGCTATGGAATTCAGACTATTACTGGGTTGAAATATGCAACAGTTATAGTGAAATGCTCCATGTGCTGGTAACACATTTACTAGTTAACACATTTATGCTAGAAATGTATACCAAAATTCAGGGAAGAGGCCATCATCTAGTTGTTATCATATCTTTCTTATGTGATTATTGCAAGCTTTGCCTTTTCACCAAGCTTGTTCCTTTAAGATTCAATTTAAGGCTACTGTCTGGATTCTTAATTAACCCACTTCGGCAACAGACCTTAGTCTGTTTGCTAACTAACAATGCAAGCTATTTCATGGAGGTGATGCATGGAGAAATGGAATACCCAAACATATTCTTATAGTATTATTTATAAGTATCACTTTATAATGCCTTGGTAAGACCACACTTGGAATATTGCATCCAGTTTGGTCATTACAATATAAGGAAGATGTTGAGTCTTTAGAAAGAGTGCAAAGAAGAGCAACAAAGATGATTAGAGCACTGAAGGCTAAAACACATGAAAAACAGGAATTGGGTATGCCCAGTTTAATGAAAAGAAGGGCTAGGGATGACATGATAACGGTGTTCCAATATCTAAGGGGCTACCACAAAGAAAAGGGGATTCACCTATTCTCCAAAGCATGCGAAGGCAGAACAAGAAGCAGTGGATGGAAACTAATCAAGGAGAGAACTAACCTAGAACTAAGAAGAAATTTCCTAAAAGTTAGAATGGTTAATCAGTGGAACAACTTGCCTCCAGAAGTTGTAAATTCTTCATCATTGAAGGTTTTTAAGAAGACATTGGACAACCATTTGTCTGAAATGTTATAGGGTTTCCTGTCTGAGCAGAAAGTTGGACTAGAAGACCTCCAAGGTCTCTTTCATCTCTGTTATTCTAATGTATCGAGCAAGGATGGGAATTCCTGATAATATTTACCAGTACTGATGCTCTTTCTCAGCCTAGAAATGGAGTGTCATCTACTGTCATACAGACCTAACAGTGATAAGTAACAGATATCTAGGATAGGAATCCAAATTTCTAGTTGTTTTTCAACTATGGTAAATACATGTACCTTTTCTGTAATTCTCAGTGGCTTCTTTACTTCTTATTTTCTGATGTCTAATTTAAAAGTTGCCTTTGATGAGATGGGTGACTATATCAATTTAATAGATGGGTGGGCGGATAGACAGACAGACAGACAGATAAAAGCAAATTACTATGAGCAAAATCACACCGAAACTGAACAAAATGGCTGGAAGCAACCAAAACCAGAAAGGGAAAAATACACTGGGTTATTCTTCTGGTAAAATGAAACACTGTACCTTGTTTTACTTTAGCTAAAGGAGAACCCACAGAACTATAAAGAATATTTTCTACTCTGTTTGATTGAGTCTTCACGCTGAGCAACCATAACTCTGAAATCTTGGGCATGAAAAACATCTTTGTCTAAGATTTATTTTCCTGGGAAGGAGATAGAAAAAATTAAATTTTAATATGTGTCTGTGTCTGAATTATTGTGAATCTATTTCAGAGCCTGTCTTTCAAGTAGAAACAGTTTAATTCTCTGTCACTTTTTTCTTATTCTGAAACATTAAAATTTCTGTTTTCTTTCCTGCTTTCCTGAGTATCTGTATATGCTGGATGCTTGTTTTGTAAGCCTGAAGCTTTGGTCCATTTAACAGCTGATGGAAAAAGGCCAACACAGACACAAATCTATTTGGGGTCTCCAAAATTGCTTTTTCTTTCCCTTTGGCTATCAAATGGAGCCCCCTATGTAATGTATGGTAATGAATCAGCACTTGAAGATGCTAAATAAATTAGTCTTATGGAAAGAACTAGCTGTGAAAGCCATTTAACACTGTTATATTACCCCAAGGTTTCTAATAATTGCTGTTGATTCGTGGTAGTAGTGGTAGTGCTGGTTGTGAAACAGGCCATTTCACAGAAAAAAAAAACAATTTATTTTTGTGGCCACCAGTTCCCAGATTTATTAACTCACGTGTTTATCCATGGGTATTGTAAAACATGTAGCAAATTCAGTTGATTTTATGATGTAATTTGCTCTATTGACTATTGTATTTAAAAGAGAGTGTATTTTAATTACAATGGTTGAAGGAAGAATTAGATTGCTCTGTATTTGGAAATTGTTCTTCTTTAGCTTGCTTTTTCCAGTCTTAATCTAGAAACCATCAGTTGAAATGGAATGTACAGTATATATCATGTATCATTCCTCAGAAAACCTCTAAAGGCTATCCAAAATGGAACATATTATCCACGGAAGAAAAGCAATTTTCAGTGTTATAGAGAAATCAGTTGATAAATGATGAAGACATGCAATGTTTTCACAACTCAAAAAAAGAGGGGAGGGAATTCTGTTGAGTGTATTACTATATCTGCTTATGGGAAAATAAGCATATCCAGATTCATCTGTGCATTTCCCATTGACCTGATGCAAAAATGCAGAAAACCTTGGAAGGAACAAGGCCAGTGAACTGTGTTTCATCTACAATAAAATTCTGGTATGTTCATATGATGGGTTCCTAAAAAAAGAGCAGAAATACCTGCAGGGATTAAAATGTACACTTTAACACTAACTGATCAGATCATCTTAATTATGAATTCATTATGAATAATGAAGTCAGATCCCTTAATGACTTCAATTTCAGTTTTTTTGCTTTTCAGGTTTAGAGTTATTTTTTTCTTCAATATTTTTAACTCCCATAATTTTGATTGCTTCAATATGATTTCCTCTCATTTTCCAATGCATATAATAATCTGTAATGTCCAAACTTCTTCCAAAACCATATTGAAGAAGACAGGTTTAATATAGAGTAGGAATAAAAGTGAGTGAGTGAGAGCAAGAGAGAGAGAAAACTGACTCTGATTCTGTATTAAATGTGAAGATAAGATGAGTGCCTTTTAAAATAAAAAAACCGAAGTAACCTGAAGTTCAGAATATGCAAAGGTAGTCATACTGCTTTCATATTGCAAGAATTTAAGATCTGGACAACTCTTAAAGAAGCTGCATCTTTTCCTGGGCTCATAGAGTGGCAGCTTCCCAAGTCTATGACAATATAACTTTAATATAAAGATGTACCAACAGATGTGATATGCAGAACTGTCCATGCTACAAATCAGCTTTGTATTTGGATCTCTTCACAGTCCTAATCATTACTCAAATTTTCAGCATTTTCTTTTTAAATGTCTGTTTTTCTTTTATAGTACTCATTAGGCTATAACTATGGGTCTTATATGAAGTAGTTTGTTCTATCTTAAAATAGTGTAACATTTGAATTATAGAACCTTATGCTGACTGAGAATACTTCTTTAGGGGAGGGGTGGGTTTCTACCAGGTCTGTCCACCTCTGTAGAACCGGTAGCTCTGAAGAGCAGCAGACATAGAACCGGTTTTATGTCTGCTGATGTTTTTGCCCACCTGCCCACCTGGGCTCTTACCTGATCTTTATTTCCTGATTTTTCAACTTCAGCTGCTGAAAGAGCCACAGCTGCAGTTAAAAAAACAAGAAAAGAGGGCTGTTTCAAAGGCTGCGTCTCTGCACACAGCATGCTGATGACGATTTAGAGGTGTGCGGCTCGCAGCGTGCAGGGAAGCTCATAAATCCTGAACCGGTATTTAACCCTGTCATATCCCACCCCTGCTTTAGAGTCTTTGGTAAGGATCTTTATCACTTCCTTCTCACAGAAAATACTGTTGGAATACTGCATCTAGTTTTGTTTCAGAAAGATTGATATTTCCAAATAAATTCCTATGTCTGTTATTTACTGCTTCTTAAATTCTTGGTCTTCAATTTTATGGAGACATCTGGTTGGATAATGTGTGAACCAAAAGACTAGCTAAGATGGACTTTTGGTCTCATTGAGCAAAACCTATTTTATATACTGTACTTACCACACACTTCTACTTAATCAAATTTTCTTGCAGTCCTTTGGATAGTTTTCAGCTCTTTAGCTGATCTACTAATCCCTATGTAATGACTGCATGTCTCTGTAGTTAATTTTAACATTTATGTCTTCTACTCTTGTATTCTTTGGGTCTGTTAAATTTTATGTGTTGTAAAACTGTTTATGATTGTTTATGACCCAATGCTGTGCTAGCTACAAGGTTTAACTGTAAATTCTAAGCTTGGTCTTCCATAGTCAGTTTCATGGTTTTTTCCTCTTCACCACATTAGCAACCAAGATTGGCAGAGAATGTCATTCTACTTCATTTCAAAACCCATAAATACTTTGTATTGTGTTCAATCTCTACTAGCATTTAGCCTCTCTCTGAATTACTTAAGTCAGATGGACACATTCCACCAAGGAGCTTACTGAACCAAACAGAACTCAAAAATTAAACTGAGAAAACCAACTCCACTAATTTAAAGGCTCCTTAGGTGCTTCCTATTTGAATAGTTGTCTTAAATCTATATTTCCCTATTTGAGGTGACTAGTTTTGTTCCATTCCTAACTAATCTGATTTTATGAGTTTCTTTTTTCTTTTTTCAATACTAATGTTATTAAAATACAATTTACAACAATAAAAATTAATACTACTACAAAAAATAAATTAAGAAAACAAGAGAGAGAAAAAATGAAAAAATAATTAAAGAAAAAATATAAAGAAACAACTTCCCCCTTCATCCCAGCAACTGGAAACAATTGTTGTAAGCTATTACCCTCTCTTAAAATACAATGAATAATCTTTTTTTCATGTATCACAATTCTTATCTATAAACGAATCTATAAAAGTTCATCATTTCATGTCAGCAAAAGCAATACAAAATGTTTTCACTATATTGAAAACAGCATAATTATAAGTTACAAAAAGTATGAAAGAAAATGGAATAATTTTAATATTTTCAGGATGTGCATGTTTTCATTTCAGATAGCAATTTTGAATTACTTATTCTGGAAGTTAAAAATAATATGCTAAAATTAGAATATACATTTCAATTTGTTTTGGCAGTAGAAAATTACTTGGTGTTGTAGAACCTTGATCTTATTTGTCAAGCAGAAATTCAAGGTAGATCTCACTACAGAAAATAGCTGCCTGACTCAGTTGTTTACCTCTTGTCAACAGTTTGTAAGCATGTCCTTTTCCTGATCCCTTCTAAATTACCTGAATAGAATGACAGATTCTGGGCAAGAAGGAGACAAACATTTGAGGCACAGTTGCAGAATCTGTGTCAGGGACCCTTTAGGGAAGAACAAAGGAGAAAGTTGTGGTGCCAAAAGGAGAAAGTGGGCATAACAAAACTACCATTACCTACCCATTTTTCTTAACCATGTCCATTTCTTTAAAATAAATTGTTTTTTCCTCTCTCACTGTTACTATTGTTACACTGTTACAATTACTAATTTTAATTTTAAATTATTAATTTGAAACAGATAGCACTTGAGGAAAGACTAGAAATAATTCACACAGCCCATTGACTAAGTTACTATTCTGCCTTGTTTTGAAATATGCCAGATTTTTTAGATTCATTACTCATAATTAATTTTGCTTTCCTGTAAATGCACATCAATTAATCTATATTTGTTTTCCAGCTGAAAGCACTTCTGCCAATACAGTTTTGGTAGGTCATTTTCTGTTTTCCTGGTTTTTTTAATGGTTCCTTATTTCTTAGCGGTAGCTGCTGTTTATTAAAGATGAAAGATTGTTTTAGCAATAGCAATAGCACTTAGACTTATATACCACTTCACAGTGCCTCACAGTCCTCTCTAAGTGGTTTACAGAGTCAGCATATTGCCTCCAACAACCTGAGTCTACATTTTACCGACCTCAGAAAGATAGAAAGCTGAGTCAACTTTGACTTGGTGAGAATCGAATTGCTGAACTGCTGGTAGCCAGCAGTCAGCAGAAGTAACCTATAGTACTGCACTCTAACCACTGTGCCACCACAGACCCTCTGTTTTAGGCAGGAAATCAGCAAAAGAGTATTTTTTATCAATTAAACAATTAAACCACCATATAAAACCATATTCCTGAGTAAGACCCTACTATAAAGCAGTCAATCAAATTGGTACTTTTTGGAAAGTGTCATTGTCTTTTAACTACATTTGCAGGTATTATGTTGGTTTTTTTTTTCTGCATCTGGGTTGTTACAGGAAATAAGATTTCAACCGCAGTTCCATATATGAAGAATGTTGTAGGGTGAAATAATATGATGGGAACTAAGTGCTATCATCATATAAACACTGCCAATCCAATCTTTTTAAGGAAGCAAGGAAAACATTGTTTTGAACATCATTCACTTCCTCAAACTATCAACTACTTTAATGAGCCAACCAGAAACCTGAACTTTGGGTTAATAGAATGTTATATTTTGGTGCTGACTGATCCAAAACAATTGCATTTTGGCTCAAGGCTGTCCAATCTTGAGGTAAGCTTTATTTCTAAATTCTGTATGATGGTAGCAGATGTAAGCTTCTTGACATAGATTAATGGAGGGCCTGGATTACTCAAGCATTTTTTCCTGCTTTTATGAATGACCTTTTATATTTTAAAGGTCTACAATCCCCAATACTTCCTCCCATTTTACCAAAAAAAAGGGAAGCAGCTACAGACATTTTGATGTTTCCCCATTATTATAGTCCGTGAACTAATCCTATATAGAATAAAATTTCAAAATTACTTAAATCAGGCTGTATCCTTGAATTTGAAGTCATGGACTTTAATCAAGTCAATTTTAAATCAGGGCTTATTATTTTTTTTTACAGACAAAGGCCAGCTGATTATCATGAAAGAATTCAATGCACTTTTTGAAATTTGATTATGAAATCTAAAATATATGGAAAACTATATTTGATGCTAAATGAATGGAGCTTGAGAAAAGCACAGTGTCATGATAGATAAAATATATACACACTAGAAAATTTCACCATCGTATTTCTCCATGGTGTGTCTGGCATCTCAAGCCTGCCATAAACAATTTCATTGACTTTCATTATCAGTATTGTGGACATTTCCCAAATTGCTCCAATATGCAACAGATGCAACCTGTAGAAAGCATTCAGTGGCAAAGAAAACTCAATATTTGGGCCAGTGCTTTACCTAATGGAGGTTTAATTGCCTAGCAGCTGCTCCTTGAATGTTGTTGTTGGACCTGTATATTTCCAAATTGTCAAGTCTAGCATTTGGTTGTTCAGGCCAACCAAGGTGGCTGACAATTCCCTTCCTTATGCATTTTGCTAATTTTTCTTTAGTTGAGAGGAGTCATTGCCTTTTGTTTGACTGAAACACTTCCTTTTCCTCTTCAAATTACTTATAATACAACAATGCTCAGACAGCAGATGTTTCAGTTTAGAGAAGTCAAAATGTGTTTGCAATACATTACCTCGCAGCAGGGATGTCAAACTGGAAGCCTGCAGGCCAGATGCATCATGAGCAGGCCACGCCCACCCCAGCTCCATGAAGGGAAAAAACATCATGTTACGTGACAGCAATGTGACGCTGAGACTTTGACACCTGTGCCTTACAGCATGACCAAAATATGATATTAACACAATGTTTGAATTGGGGTTTTGAAATGCATGTCTTTGCATTTATGTACTATTAAATCCAACAATATTAACTGTTCAAAATCTCTCTGAAATGTTTTACATTAACAATTTTTAAACCCATCTCTGTATCTGCTTATCCTTTAAAAATATAAATAAATGCTTCCTATGAGAAAAGCAAAATGAGTACACTTTTTCCTCCAATTATTACTATTTCTGAGGTTGATTATGTTTATGATTTTTCCATATGTAGACACACAATGCAACATTTACCTTGATTGCTGTAATTTTATTCTATTTTTAAATTTCTCTGTATAAAATACAACATCCATACAGTAATTATTAAAATCCCTTTAAGAAGCCATTTGTTTCCCCAGGAGCCATTATTATTTCATTGTATAGATTTCATAGTTGAATTCATACAAAATGCACTGAATATTAATAAAAACACTGAAATTCATTGAAGTGTATTGCACAATTATTTCTTTAATTGCTTGGTGAGGAAATAATTGCTTTGTTTTGCAATAAAAGAAGAATGCAGTGATTTTGATAAGATCTCCAGGGCAAATTTTACCAGGCTGCAACCTTGAAATCTATTCTCTTTCCCTTAAAGATGTTTACTCCTCTTAAAAAAACTATACTTCTTTCCAGCTCTAGAATAAGATATTGATAATTTAAATTTTAAAAAAAAAATATAACCAGAAACTAAAAAAAAGAAACGTGCTGTTTGCATTTTTGAAATAATAAAGGAGTAAATCTGATATTGAGATGACACCATATATACATAGTAATTTGATTTAAAATAAGGCATGAGCTAAGGCAAACATTCCTTAGCTTAGGCCTTTATTCATTGATTAATACTAAGCTCTGAACTGGGTCAACTGTGTCTACTACTGAAATGGTGAGTGCCAGTAAAATAAGAACCCTATAAATGAAACAATTTCCCCCATTTTCTGCCATCTCCTATTCCCCCAAATCTTTAGGGAGTTTTGCAACAAAATTTCAAGATATAGGAAACAGAGTGAGGAAAGGAAGACAAGCAATCACATGACACAATATTTTGCCTTCCTGACAAGATCAAATCATGTTTTTGCTTGATGATTAGTTAACACTAGTCATTTCCCTTGGTTATGTGTTGGTTTCCAGGTAGTTCTAAAATTCTTTCTCATTACCAGTTGTTTTTGATTTCACCTATTGTACATGTAATCTAGTTCCACCTAGTCTCACCTACATCCAACCTAGTTTGAGGCTAAGGGCCATGTTTATTTTATGGATTTAGCATACCAGGAGATGATTCTTAAAAGAAGGGGAAGCGAGGACAAAGGAAAGAGCTTGGTGAAGGTAAAAAATGAATTTAATTTAATTTAAATGTAAATTTGTTCAAATTATATTAAAATAATTATGTGGAGATGACATGGTCATTCCCTATGTATTTAATTGTTTCCTCTTTCTATTGTCTTAAAAATGGGCATTCTGGGTGATTGTATTTAGAGGGACTCTGGACTCGTACTTACGACACACAAGCCATTGAAAAGATCATCCTGGATATCTCGGCCGCTACCAAACAAATACAACTTTTATAAGGAGTTAGAATAATGGTACTTTGTACAGTACTGTTAGTATGCGAATGCTCTCATTGGAAGTTTGAGGCGAGAAACATGTTTTCCCCACACCATCAGGTTTTTTTCCAAAAAACTTGTAAATACTAAGCCACTTTTGAATTGCGCTGAGGTGAATTTGCCAGTTATGTCTGAATCAGAGCATAGCTATATCAGTACAGAACAACAATGAAAAGTATTCTGTACCTGGAGTGTCTGAAAACATCCTTCACATGGGAAACAATGAGAAGAAGCCTATAAATGGATGGATGATGGGAGAAGGCTAAAAGTTTTTTGGAACATTTTTCTCATGAATAAACAAATAAACAAATAACCTTTGGGTGCAAACCCAAAACAATGAGAGCACTACTTGAATACTATTGGCCTTGAAAAATTCACCAACCATCAATTGCAAAAGGCAGCTTTACTCAGTACAGCTTACATCCTGCAATGATATCGCTAACAACATCAAACATCAGCATCTGCCTATAACTGATCCTTGGGAAGGACTTGAAACACTATGAGTTTGTCCACTTGATAGTTGGACAAAAATGACAAATCCAGTCTGAACATCTGGTTGACTTTGTGGCAAACAATAACATGAATGAATAATCTAGATGATTTATTTTTAAACCACCCAGAATCATTCTGAAAATGAGATAGGCAGTATCTACATTTGATTGATAAATAAATAAACACATAAATAATTAATGGCTAAAACTAATTACTACATCCTAACACCATTTGCTTTACCTTTCAATATCTTTCTATTTTTACAAACTATCTTTCTTTTCACTATATCTGTAAAAATGTCTTGTTTTTTAACTTTCTTATTCTTTTTAAAGATGTTGACTCCATCAGCCACCTGTTTTTAGTCTTTCTCTTTTAATTCACCCATTTACTTGACTTTCAGTGAAAATTTCACAATTCAATCCTTAGTCATTTTCTCTACATGAGCGATCTGCCTCAGTATTTCCTTTTTTTTTTCTTTACATTCAGCAACTGTTCATTTTTGTTCCTCTCTCTTCTTTTTCACCATGAGTGTTTCTTTTTTTTTAAACAAGTTTTATTGATTTTACAAACAAACAAACAAGACAAAACATCATTAAACATTAAAGACATAAAACCTCTTTCCATTGTAGATCCTTACAAGGCAGGTAACATATTGCTTTATATCACATACTTATAATTTATCCCATTTCCATATAAACACGTAAATTCCCTTTACCAAATTCCACATTGTTTCTCTTTAATCATTATTCAATCATATTTCCTTTCTGATTTATCTGCTATCCAGTCATCAACTTTATATTTCCCTCTGGCTTGTTTATAATTATTCTCATCTAGTCTTCTTCTGAGATTTTATTATTTAACTCTTAATTAAACACACAGACATAAAACACAGACATAAAAACATAAAACTTTCTTCTAGAAAGTAACTTGGCCCCAGATTACCTCTTTTTG
The DNA here is from genome assembly GCF_049901715.1 of Pseudonaja textilis. Classification (NCBI taxonomy): domain Eukaryota; kingdom Metazoa; phylum Chordata; class Lepidosauria; order Squamata; family Elapidae; genus Pseudonaja; species Pseudonaja textilis. The sequence goes on along the minus strand of NC_141992.1, from coordinate 29,342,032 downwards.
TATGGACTCAATTGTATTCACGCTCTTCTTATATACCATTACCCATCTTATTTACCATTCTATATCTATTATATAACTCCTCTCCACTTTTGCCTCATCTTAATTCTGTTTTATATATTTAATCTTGCTTTTTAAAAAAAAAAAATTATAACTTTTGTCCATTTCTCCATTTACATCTGTCTCATTTCCAATTTAAGAAAGAATAGTTTCCCCTGGAATCACTAATCGGAGTATGATGCCTTTCTATCATTCCCCTAAATTAAAATTTAAAATAACACCTAAATCCCAATCAGATTCTGCTTAGTACATTCTACTATTTCAAAAACCAATACTACAATAATAAATCCATAACAATCAACACATTAATCCATTAAACTCTATATTCAAACTAATATTTTAAACATTCCCTTTAGTATTTTATTAAAACTTATTATCATTCATTATTAAACCTTTTAAAGTTATACCTTGATATTTTAGCCTTTTATTAGATCTTAAAAAGTTCTGGTTATCTACTTATAATACAAATACCACTATTACAATACTCATGTGTACTTTGCAGACCCCCCCTTTTTTTTTAAAAAAAAAAATCCATATATTACCCATTATCCCTGAAAAAAATTTCCTTATCTCCATCTTGTCTTATATCTTTGTAACTTTTCCCCCTTTTCCCTTTCCTTCTTAGCCCGCCTAAACTTTTTGCCCCCTCCTCTCAAAACCTCTGCCTTCTTGATTTCCCCTTTCTGCATTCCTCTTTCCTTTTGCTTTCTAGCATTCTGTTGTTTTTGCATCTTCTTTTTCTCTTTCATAAACATTTTTTTATTTCTTAAGTCCTTCCTTTTCGCTCCTCTCTTTCTCCTTTCTTTCTTAGTCACACCGTTTAGTTCATTAAAAATGGCTTCTTCTTCCTCGTCTTCTTCCAGCTGTTGTTTAATTTGCTGGCACATGACAAGCGCCATATCTAGAAAACAAAGGGCTTCTCCCATAACATCTTTGCCTTCTTTCTTTGTTTTTAGATATTGTTTTTTTAGTTCATCAAGAGATAGAGCCATTTTAAACTGTTTCTTCTTCTCTTTCTGTATCCTCTTCTTAAATCAATCAGTTATTTCCAAGCTTAAAACAGTTCCCAAAAGTCCCAAAGTCCCACAGTCATCAAACAGTCCAGGCAGAGTAGAAGCTTCTTTTTACAGTTTGTCTTCTAGGGGTGAAGTCAAATTAGGGAAAGAAAATTCTCTTTATCTTCAAGGCATCTCCTCCAGCAAGGTCTTAGAGTAAAAATTTGTTTTCCGAAGCCTCTCCCTTCCCACTTATAACAAAGGAGTTTGCGATGCCCCTCATCCCCGTCCGGATCCCCCCTATCTTCAGCTGCCCCAACAGGGCAGCCTTAGCCTCCAAATCCTTCAGGATCGGAGGCACCAAGGCGGCTAGCACAGCAGGAATCGCAGAGAAGGCGAATCCCTGCTGTCACCAAAGCCGACAACCAGAAGTCGAGTGTTTCTTAATTATCCAGTTCCAGTGCCTTCAATTTTATGTTCCCTAGACATACCCAACTCATATTTCCATTTAACGATATGGGGAGAAAAATGCTCTTATACAAAGCCATTGTTACTTTGTTGACATTCATTCCTTACAATAGACAGCATACTACCCAAAACATTAATACCAGGATCTGCACATTTTAACATTTTAATATTTTTTGTTACCTTGTTTGTTTATTTTATATTTATCCTAACTTTAGTTTTGGTCAACTCAAGGAAGCATATATACCAAAAGCTCTTGCCTCATATTTTTCCCAAAACAAATGGGTTAGATTGAGAAAGATCACTGGCCCAAAGTTACTTAGCTGGCTTTCTTGACAAAAGAGAATTCATAAATTCACTAGAATTCAAGATCTTGTGATTTCCAATTCCTGTATCTTAGTCACTACACAAAAATGTGTCTCTTTAATATTTATGTTCAGTAAACATGAATGACACAAACTCATTTACTTCCACAACAGTTGCTATTTAAACCTAATTTGACATTATTCACACCAGTGGCAATACCAAACACAATTGCCTTAATCTTTGACATATTAATTTGCACAACCAAATTCCATCATGTAATATAATAATTTGTATCATCTAAATTCAAAAACATACTTACATAGAGCCACAAGTATTCCCTAGACTGTTATCCATAAATGCATTAAATAAGCAAGAAGACATCACACATCTTTAACATATTCCCTGCTTAGTGCTGAACAGCAATTATCTGGTTTGCTCACTCCTGTCTAGTAGAAATTCACTGCACTTCCCAAGTTATGGCCTTCAGATCATCATTCCATCAATCACCTTCAGGTTTGTTACATTCACTCTTACTGTACAGATCCAGTGCAGTTTTCTCATTCACAAATTGGACAGCCACCAACCATATTCTTTTCTTAACATTTTTCCAGTATATTATGTACACTTCCAATTTTTCAACCTTCTTATCTTTATTACTTTCATTTCATCCTTTTTTTTCTTGAGTGCTGTCCAAATCTGTTGTATCCCATGATACCTTCCTGAAGTAAGAGTGAAACACTGACAGTTTCAGAGCTGGTATAGTCACTTCTTACCCCCCACTCAGAAAAGTATTCACCATTGCATGAGTCCAACCAAATGCCCCCATTTCAAGAGACTTTTACCAACCAGAGTGACATGGATCTTAAATGCAAGTGACTGAACCAAAGACCCTGTTCTGTACCTCAGGACTTACAGGCTCGAACCCTCCCAGATAACAACACAAGACAGTGTTTCAGTCAAGTTCATTGGTCCTATATAGCTGCAGTCCATTTCAGTACAAATTTCAGGACTTTCTTTATCAAGTGTTGAGGAGAGTTCTCTTCTCACATCAACCACTTGTTTACAGAACTGGTAAATCCTTTTGTGATATCCTTTTCTTGTTGGACTTGATTTGTAATAGCAAATCATTATTTCTTTGTTTTTAGTCTTAGTAAGTAATTTTTCTTTCAGTTGTCCTGCAGCTGTTGATCCTGATTGTTCAGCTAATGGTCCTGAATCATGTAGTCCCCTTGTTACTAGATATTCAGAAATTCCAACATCTAGTGCAGTCCTTGTTGACCCAAGTGACAACCAATCCAGTATGGGTTTCTGCAAATTACATTTTGCCATGTTATTTATATAAGAGAAATTCTTTGTCTGGCTCCTCTGATGAGACCTGTCATTGAACTTCTAGCATAGCTGTCATCTTCCTCAGAGCATGGAAGCTCCACAACCACATCAAGGTGTTTCACTATGGAATAATTATTATTTAAATGTATTACAGCCATCCACTCCAAAACACTCTGCACAACTTATAACATATCAGACATACAATTAATAACATAGCAACAAAGCATAAAAGTCTAGGCAGCCCTAACAGTAAAAAAAACACAATAGGGGCCCATTAACACACTCATTCCTGGCCTAAGAAGAGAGTTTGTCAATGTTTGGGCTTCTTATTTGTGAGTGGCCACATAACACTATAACTGTTCTGAGCTGACATTGAAGACTATTGATAATTACACCTTTGGGATATCATAAATGCATCAAGTAAGACTCTGCCAAAAATGGAAGCTTCCAGAGATAAGACTCAAGACTTGCTTTATTATTCAGGTAAAGGCATTTGGAATTAATTTGAGAATAAAGTTCTCAAAAGCCTATTTATCTATGTTTTAAAATTAAAGAAAAAAAAACAGTAAGAACATGACCCTTTTATTCATTTGACTATAGAGTTTATGTTCATGTCCACATTTAAATACAAAGCTCGTCTGCTTGTAAAATGAGCTTTAAAGTGCTGAGCTGACAAACCACAGGGGAAAATATGTCTTTTATTAACAACTGCTAGTTCAATTCTAATGTTTAGGAAAAACCTACTCTTGCAGGAGTAAAAGGTATCTTCAGATTCAGAAAACTGCTGAGTGAGATTGACCAGGTTGTTTCTGTTTAGTGTTCTGTGTCCAGGGCCTGTTATCTGCTTCTTTCTTGGCTGATTGAATTTAAATGGCCTCAGAGAAAAACCATCAATTTTCTATATTATTCAGCTTCTATTATCCGAATGATGGGATGAGCACACAGCATACCTTGCTGCATTATGAAAGATAACGCATGCAAATATGCCCAACTGTGGTTTCTATATGTTTCTAAAAGTATGCAGGCTTTCCAAAGCAATTTGTTATTAATGATGAAAGATCAATAATGCCAAACTATCCATGGCAAATGCATTCATTTAGGAGACAATCAAAGCCCTGCTGGATCAGAATAATGGCTCACCTAGACCATCATTCTGTGTCACACACTGGTCGACAAGATACAGTCAAGAAGCTCAGAAATTCTACCAATGCTCATTAGAACTGATATTTCATATATAAGAGCCACCTTGGTCTATCAGTTAAGGCATCCAGCTAGAAACCAGGTGACTGTGAGTTTTAGTCCCACTTTAGTCCTGTGGTAGTGCAGTGGTTGAAATGCAGTACTTCAGGCTACTTCTGCTAGCCTGCAGTTTGGCAGTTTGCCAGTTGCCTGCAGTTTGACAGTTCGATTCTCACCGGCTCAAGGTTGACTCAGCCTTCCATCCTTCTGAAGTCAGTAAAATGAGAATTCAGGTTGTTGGGGGCAATATGTTGATTCTGTAAATCACATAGAGAGCGCTGTGAAGCACTGTGAAGCTGTCTAAGTGCTATTGCTATTGTGGCATGAAAGCTGACTGGGTAATTTTGGGCCATTCACTCTCACTTTCAGCCCTATTGGAAGGAAAATTGGAGAGGCAAAGAGTATTAGGCATGTTTGTTGCCTTGGATTATTAATAAAAATAATTATTTTCTCTAATGCTATATTTTTGAAGCCTTCTCTTTAATATAAGTCTCAGCGAGCACTTTCTTACACTGTATATACATTTTGGTACACAGGTTTAGTTGAGTTGTATATAATGGAAAAGTGCCATTAACTCATAGATTCCATTCAGTGGGGCAGATGTCCCACAGAAGAACTTTCTACTAGAAGAACAAAACAATTGGCCAAGTTAAGTGCAGTACATTTTTATGCTTTATTTTACAGCATTTAAATACTGTAGTTATTATGGACCTAAGCTTTCTTTGGACTCAAGTTGAACCATGTTGCTATGAGATAATTTTATATCTGCCATCCCTAGGAAGCTTATGTCACTGTTGATTAAGAATGTTTCTGTAGAGACTGGTTTAGGGAGGGAAGGCTTTCTGGCAATCTTAACTAATTACTTTAATTTCACTATACTTTGAACTAATTTGTAAACAAGCTGCTAGCATGTAGCTTGTGATAAACTTATTAATGTAATCTTCATGTTGTCTTTCCTAGCAATAGGCAGTTTTGTCATAGACACATGATGTAGGTTGTCTTAATTTTTTAAAAATCAGAACATTTAGTTAAGCTCTGAGACTTAGCTGTTGGTGAGGACAACAGCTGTTAAATTATATGGCAATATTGATTTCCATGCAGTAAAACTGGCTATTGCCAACTAATCTTGGGGTTCCTGGTGACTAAGAATATGGATGTGAAATTTCTCCCCATTTCTTTACCTTTCCTTTCTTTTTGTTGTTAATCAAATCCATTTATGCACCAGTACTATGGTGTTTTTGTCATCTTGAATTTATATGAGTAAAACCTTTGTTCTGCAAAACAATATGTATATTCAAGAAGTGAAAAATGGATGAGTTTGCCCAGCAGTGAATAGAATTAATTTCTCTGCATTCCTTAGATTTTAAGTGCAGTATTTTTCTCCACTGCCAATTTTGTAGTATTTTGGAAGGAAAGTATGGGATGATGTCATAAGCATCCTCAAGTAACAGAGAGAGAAAGAGAAAAAAAGGAAATGGTTTGCATTTTTTGTATCAAAAGCAGCTGTTAATGCTTGAAGAAGAAGATGATGATAAGAACTGGGTGATAATGACCCTATTTGCAAAGTAATATTTGCAAACCTTTTCATAAAGGATGTAATAAATTCAGGAATAATTGAATGTGGGGGAAAGGAAAACTAACAGATTCAGCCAGCTAAGCAAAGATCCTGAGTGATTAGCTCATAAAAGTCAGCATTTTAATCTCTGTGTGTTGAGACACATTTATGATGCAGGTTCCTCATCTTTAATAGCTTAATGGCTGTAACCAGTTTGTATCTCCTCTATACCTGCTGAATTTTGGCTGGTGCAGATGGGTAAGAATTTTATGTGCCTCATTTCTTGATGCAAAGTTTATTTGGAAAATCCTTGAAAAGGCACAGTATGTAAAAGTGAAAGTTTTAAAAAATTAAAATGCAGCAAAAATGAAAGATAAATCCTTTCCCAGCTGATCAAATACAAAGCAGGGAAAAGAGCAGAAAGTTAACTTCAAACAAGTTATGCTCTACCAAGGACAGCTCCATAGCACCAGAGCCAACATTTCCAAAGACAGGAGCATGAAGCGGAGGTGCACTGACTTGACCTTGAGAATATGTAAAATAAGTAGTAGGGCTATATAGATTTTGGAAAGGGTTTAATGAACCCTTTTAATTTTAATGAAAATTCAAGCAAAACTGCCTCTTGAAGCAGCTTTGGGAAGTGATGTAGCTTCCATATTATAAAAATACAGCAAAATAAAGCAGCTGCGTAGCTTTGATTCACCTACCCAACTAGCAATCACAATATCGTCTTCTTCCCCAAAACTGCTACACAACATGACACTTTTTCATCACTTCATCTCATCTAAGTTGCCTTTCGGGTGCAAAGTGGCTTGTCAAGGGAAATTGAAGCCACTATGGACAGGGCTATGAAATACTTTCAGCCAAGTTTTTGTTTGTTTATTCGTTTTATTTCCATATCCATCCATCTCAGCAAGTTACTCTGAGGGGTGTATATCATTATAGGATCATATCTTTCCACAGGGTTAGAGTTATCCCATGTGGACAATCTTTATTTGATTATTTAGGTGTGTTATAGCCACCAATTGCAACTGTCTCTGAAAAATGATCTTATAAGTTTATTTCAATGCATATACAATGAATATGTTTATTTCAACCACAGGGGGAAGATTCCAGGCCAAGCCACATTCTCATTTATCCTTCTCCAAATTCATAGTCACAAGGTAAACTACCTACATATGTACAATTCTAAGTGCAAAAGTGGTACATCTGGGATATTACTGAAATATACACATACACAGATATACACAGATATACACAATGTCTCCTTCAAAAAAAGGTTGTTCAAAATAACTAACTAAATAAGACCAACAACAACAAGCAATCCCATAACTGTGATAAATATCCAAGAAACCAAAGAGCCAAAATCAATAACTGTGGAAAGGTATAACTGTGGAAACAAACATCAATGACTTCATTAGCCATACGAACATTAACAGAAAAGGTTTCAATTAAACATTTGTGGCAACACTAGATATAGCAGATGCAGCATTATTGTGCAAGCTCTCTCCTGCTTCATCTCTCCTGCCATTAGCAATGACATATTTAAGAGTAGCATATTTAAGGTTAGATAATCAGTCAAATAATCTGGTTTCAAACATAGGAAACATAGAAAAGACCAGCATCAGCAGCTGAATTAACCAAAAGACCCCATCTTTAACTTAAGCCCCACATAAACTGCAAAGCTTTTTTTCATCCTAAGTTTCTTCATTTGCAATTCAGGTCAATGAGTAACTATCAAATGCTATAAAAATATTTAGTTTCTGCATCCAAGGTCTGAAACATCATGATAAACTTAGGGCACAAAATGGGCAACCTATTAAGAAGGTTTTACACTTAACTCTGTAGCAGCTAAAAACATATACTCTAAAATCTAAGATCCTGAGTGTACACCATGAAGTGGATTTTTTGCTGAAACATGATTCCAAGAAAAAACAGACAACATTGGCTGATAATTTCAAGGTCTTTAGAGTCTAATCTTCAGAGTATGGGAAATAAACAAGCTTTGAATTTCAGTACAATGGGGCAAATATGATTTAATAAATATTGTGGTGACATGACCATGGAATGTAAGATACCATTTGTCCAAAATGAACAGAAGTAATGGAAAGGGTGGGAGGAAGAAGGCGGAGCCTCCTCGCAGACGGGCGGTAGATCACAACTCTCTGCGGCTATCTCCTGTGCTTTTTTGTCGGAGAGCCCCAATCATTTTGATTAGGGGCTGAAACTGCCTTGGAGGGGCAGCGGAGTAAGAGGAAGCAGCAAGCCTGATTGTGGGGAGCCGCATCTCCCCCCATTGGGCTTGGTTTTTTTTCCTCCTGAAGATGACTGCAGCGGTGGTCTAATATGGCCACCCCAAAGAGGACGACTCAGCTGGACTAAGATTTGTGCAGGAGGGAAGAAAGAGGTGGATAACATCTGAACCGGGACAACTGGGCAATTTAACTGAACAAAAGTACCCCAGGACTAAGGTAACATAGAATTTTTAAGAAAAGAAAAGTGAGCGGCAAAATTACAAAGGGACAGAGGAAAAAAAAAGAAAATATTTCTGACAGCTAAATGGAGCTTTGAACCAGGAAAGGAAGAAGCTGGAATTAAACATTTAAAATTGGACTAAAATATTTTGGGAATTCACAAGTATAAAACTAAAGCTGGACTTAAGATTGTTAAAGAATAATAATAGCAAAGTTTACAATGGAGACTGGACTGTGCTGGAATATTGAGGTTCGAAAAACCTTAAATAAAAAAATAAGGGAAAAAGGTGAAGACTTTGTATAAAGAGTGTCACCTTTTGATAAAAATTTTTTTAAAATAAAGGGAAAGCATCTTATTTTTGAATGAACTGGTGTGGATATAACATTACAGAAATATTGAAACAAAGTAAGAATTTTAGAAAGTGAAAGCAGAACCAGAATAAAGGAAAAAGCAAGGAAAGACTGTTTGTGGGACTGATTGACGTTTTTGGTATAAACCCTGAACTGGAATAACTGAGAACCTTAAAAAACTGAAAGAAGAAAGAAGGAAAATAAAAGTGATTTCTTTTTGTGGACTTTAATGATCATAAAATATAAGAATGATGATATCTCTTTGGGAATTAAAAGTGGAACTTAAAAATATGAGAGAATTACTACAGGAAAGAGGCGAATCACTTTGCTCTGTGCTAGAAAAAATGGAAATGGTGATTGAAGAACAAGAAGAAAGATTTTCAGAGGAGGAGGAATCGACTCAAGGAGAAGACATTTTAAATAGACAATTAACACAAAGAACGCTACAAAGAAGTGGGGAAAGAAGGAAGGTTAAAAAGTTGAGATTTAAGAAGGCAATTAAAAGAGGGAATACCTGTGAAGTCAGGAAAGACAGGAAGACTCAGCAGAAAAGGGGAAAGGAAGATATTAAGAAAGAGAGGGATATAAACTGGAATGAGAAAAGATATGGGGAAAAGAGGGGGAGGAGAAACAGTAAGAAACAGGCATGTGAAAGAAAGAAACACAGAACTAGTAAAATGCTGAAAAGAAATTGTTTTTTCAGAGATAATGGTTGATGAATTAAAAAGGGGATTTTTCAGAGTGACAAGGGGTAATAAGAATATTTCTGCAATTAAAAATATTTAGAAAATAGGATAATATAGATACTGATAACTCTTATTAAAGGGGGATGTGCTGTGGAATCCAATTGAAAAGATGTAATGATTAATGGTTTATTGGAAATTAAGATGAGGGAATAAAGGTATATTCTAATCATTAAGGTGTCACACTCAAAATAGTAAAAGAGGGGAAACCTATACTTGTTCTTATTTGTGTGTGTGTGTGTGTGTGTGTGTGTGTGTTAAAATTTGTATTAATTTAGAATTCATTGAAAAAAAAAGTGTAAGGGAAAGGGAATATGACAGACTAAAGAACCAGCTAAATTAATAAGTTTAATATAGACTATTAAAAGCAAGGAGAGACTTTGGTAACTTCATTATTACTATTATTAGGTAAATATATATTGTTTATTTTTTATTTCTAAAATAAATATTAAAGGATTTTATTTGAAATAATTGAAATGAAATAAAAAGATGTTTAGATTGAGATTAATGAAAGAATTTAGAATTAAACTTTATTATTATTATTATTAGGCAAACACATATTGTTTATCTTTATTTTCAAAAATAAATATCTAAAGGATTATATTTGAAATAAATGAAATGATATAAAAAGATGTTTCGATTGAGATTAATGAAAGAGGCTAGAATTAATGTTTTCTCTCCTTACTGAAAATTTGGAATGGAAAAGGTAATAATAGAATTACGTATGCATATATCCATGTATAATTGCTGTCATATTTGTATGTAAAGGTGATGACCCGGAAATATGTTGTCCACTAAAAAGAGATTTTTGTTTTTAATGTGAAAAACTGAATAAAGTTTGTTTTTTTTAAAAAAAAGAAGTAATGGAAAGGGTGGATGAGTTGCACTGCACATTAAAAAAAAAGTCAATTCCTACTGACAAATCTGAATGAATGAATTTGGAATACTATAGAGAGCCTATGAATTGTAAGCTGCCCAGAGAAATTGATTGAGATGGGCAGCTACAGAAATTGAATGAATGAATGAATAAACAAACAAACAAATGAACAAATAAGTGTTAAAATAAGTGGAACAACAAAGAAAAGGTATATGTTAGTATTGTTGTCTACTATATGGTCAGCACTCTTCCCCTCTTTTGCACTGTCTTCTTTCACCCTCAACATGAGATGCTTTATGTTCTTCTCACTTTCAGCCATCAAAGTGGTATAATCAATTCAAAATGCTCCCCATAATTTTGATTCTGATTTCCAGATCAGAATTCTTCATTCTTCATAAAAATAATTAAATATGTTGATAATCTACAAACTTGGCTCATTCTTTTTTCAATTTTCAACTATGTCAATTTTTTTGTATTGTATTGTACAAGCAACTATTAATTTCAATTATAATATAAATTTATCAATAGACAAATTAGATGGTCCTGTATACCAAGGGATATCCACAACTTGTTATGATTTATTAATCAAGTGTGGGATTCAAATTTTTTTACTACTGGTTCTGTGGGCGTGGCTTGATGGGCGTGGCAGGGGAAGGATACTGTAAAATCTCCAGTCAGAGGTGGCATTTGCCAGTTCTCTGAACTACTCAAAAATTCCGCTACTGGTTCTCCAGAACTGGTCAGAACCTGCTGAATACCATATCTGAAGTGTGTATAATAGAATAAACAAAAATAGAGATTTGTTTGCATGTGTGTGCCTGCTGTAAAGCTTAATGAGTAAGCTTGATTAAGGATTAATCAACATAATAGTACATAACACCCTTTAAAAACACTTTATAGTAGCTATGTGTGCCTACAGGTTTTTTGGTTTACACATAATGAATTCAAATAGTAGTTACTGAAAATTTCTCTTTTATCAGAAAAGAAACCAAATAAAAGCCCTCTGCTTTTCCCAAATGAAATATTTCAGACACGACACCCCGCAAAATAACTCAAAGCACTACCTGACAATGCAAACAAATGCCTGTTTCTGTCTCTGTTTTCAGTCTGAACTCTTGGCCTATGCTAGCTGTGTGATGTACCCTATTGCCTCTTGCAAGAGGTATGGGAAATAAACAAGCTTTGAATCTCAGTACAATGAGGCAAATATGATTTAATAAATATTGTGGTGACATGACCATGGAACGTAAGATACCATTTGTCCAAAAGGAACAGAAGTAAAGGAAAGGGTGGATGAGTTGCACTGCACATTAAAAAAAAGTCAAGAGGAAGGTTGAAAAGGCAGTTTTGTACTTTCCAATATTTAAGACATTTATTCATAGATATTTACTTCCAGAGACAGTGGTTCATGCCATGAATCCATTATGTAGCACAAAATGAACTGTTGTGCAAGAAAGATGAGAGATAATAATAAAAGATTCTCTAATAATTCTTCCATCCAGGTAATGCAACACTCATAAACTTTCATACACATCTCCTATATTGCCTCCTAAGTTCTAAGACTAGATATAAAAGAGACAGATAAATGTTTATCTGGGGGAAAAATATCCTATGAAAATATCCTATGAAGAGACATGATTGATTATTCAATGGCTTGCAAAATTTAATGAAGACATTTTTCTTAATTCAGGATGAAATCAAGAAGGATATAGCAGAATGTCAATTTTCTACTTTGTAGTTATCTACCCAAATCTGGATATAAGTAATTTGACATTATTATACCATCTTCACTTTGGTCTCATAACCAGCCTCTTCCTCTTCATTCTTATTCTTTCTAGAATGAAAAATATTTGATGGAACCCCCTTTCTAACTTTTTTTTATATTCACTGAAAATTACACCTATAAATATTCAGTTCAGCCCTAATAAGAAACACAGAAGGAATAACATATTGCTCTGCCCCATTATCCTTTTTCTGTTATATATTGTTCCTGAGTGTACTTTTTGGTGTAGTAATTAACATGCTAGACCAGATTAAAATCTTTCTTAGCCATGACAGCTTACTAGCGAAAATCATTCTTTCTTAGCCCAACCCACCTGAAACCCACCTGAAACACTATTCTATATAACTACTTCGGGAAAAATATGATGTCCCCTCATGATCCATGAGATAAGCTTTCTTCCTTCTTTAAACAATGAAAAAAAAAGAAAGAACAAAGACATCTTGTTATCCAAGAAGGCAGCCTACCAACAGAAATAAAAGGCACAAATAACCATGATGAGACACACTCATATTTAGAGACTTCTGAGGTGATGAGTCTTCATTTCAAATATCACCCTTTAACATCAATTCTCTAGGTGGTGTTACACTAAATGTTCCATTTGTTATTCTTGTTCCAGCTCTTCCATCTGCAACACAAGGATAAAAATACTGACATATCATCCAAGGCAGTTGTAACAGCTGTTGAATAATATATGAACAGTGCTTTGAACACTGGAAATGTGCTCTAGAAATGCTATGTTTTATTAAGACAGCTAATATTCATTCCTGGTTCATCTTCCTATGATTTATTATATAATTTGATCCCAAAAATTCATTTATGTTTGAAGGCCATGAAACTAATTTCCAGGAACATGCTAGGATTGTATTTATCTACATGCTGGCACTTCCTCCCTTTCTATCATTTAGTGACACATGACTTATGTATCTGAATCCTTGCACTGTTTCTCCATTCCTTCTTTGCCATTCTTTTTTAACTGTAAATTCTCTGAGATACTTTTCTCATGTTTTCATGGATGAATTCTATTCATGGTAAATTAATCTCATAGTTCTCTCCACTTCTAAGTGTAGACATTTAGAGATACATTCTCCCATGTTCTAAAGACATCAATTTGAAATAGAATTGCAAATTTTAATTTGTTTAGTTTGTTTTATCCAGGTTTTATTACTTTTATAAATAATTCAAGGCACCAGGCATACATAATTCTCTTTCCTCCTCCTATTTCCCTCTAAAAGTATTTTATGTTGGCCAATCTTGAAAGAACATTCCTACTTAACTCTATAGGATGTTGGGTATCTTTTTGTGTGTTTGTGTGTGATGTGGGGAGAGGGAGGGGGTGGGGAAGAGGGAGGAAGGGAGAGGGAGGGGGAGGTAGGGTGGGAGAGAGAAAGAGAGAGAGAGAGAGAGCACACAGGCATGCAGGAATCTGACTACTATGTAATATTTTTCAATATAGTGATCTGAGCAATGATCAGTAAATTAGGTTCCAGTCCCCGGCCTGGTGGTTGGGGACCCCTGGTATAAAGGAACTAAAACACAGGGATATTTTAGAAGACATTATATACGGGAGTCTCTGTGGTTAAATTGGGAGAAGATTAAAAGACAATGTTATTTGAAAATTCCAGTCTGGCTATCGACTATTGAAGCATTTTCTTATCCTATAATATACAAAAAGGAACAAACAGTTAGATATGGTGAAATATTGAATGAAAGGGTGAACTTAAATCTATGCAAAAACTAGAGGAACAAGGTATAAAGATGAATTGGTTTTCATATGCGCAAATACATTCTAGGTATGATAAAGAGTTCTAAAACAGAAGGTTTCTATGATAAACTGACTGGCTTAGATAAGATTTTGACAGGTACTGATGAAAAGGTGATTAAAAAATTGTATGGATATCTATTAGAAATTAAACTAGAAGAAGAACAAGTTAAAGAAACTATGATTGCTTGGGGGAAGATTTTTGGATATGGGATTGATCTAGAGAAATGGCAAAAACTGTAGTCTCAAAATTATAAAATGATAATGTCAACAGCATATAAAGAAAATTTGTATAAGATGTTTTACAGGTGGCATTTCCCCCCAACAAGAATAGCAAGAATGTTCAAGAATAAATCTGAAAAACATTGAAAATGTCATCAGACACCTGGCTCATATTACCATATGTGGTAGACATGTGCGGATGCTAAAAAATATTGGACTAAAATCCACACGTGGTTGGAAAAAATGACAAATAAGCATATAGATTTGAAACCAGAGATATTTTTATTGGGAATTTTACCTGAAATATATAGTAAAGACTTGAAATACCTGATTGTAAATGTAAACAGCAGCTAAGATTGTATTTGCTAAAAATTGGAAAAATGAGAAAACACCATTACAGGAGGAAATCATTAAGAAAATATTGGAATGTGCTGAAATGAGTAGATTGACATTTGAAATTAGAGAACAAGATGATAAACAATTTTATAAAATTTGGGAATCTATTCTATCAATGGTTAGACAATAAAATATAGTAATGAAATATGTAGATTCTTAGAAAATAATAAATATATAAAGATGTATTCTTTTCTTATTATATCTACAAAATGATTTTAGGATAGATTTGGGATGATAATATGAACTGTCATAAAAAAATTAAGTAAAACATGATTATTTTGTAAAACATGAATGAATAAAAGTATAGTCAAATGATTGGTTAATAATGATATTAATGTATTTAATATTTGATTGAAAATATGAGAGTATATACAATGTAATTGTAATTGAAGACTATGAAATGGAAGCACAAAACAATTTGTAAACCAACCGGCATACTGTATGTACATATATGGAAGATGGCTTGATGTTTTTATGTTTTGTTTGTTTATGTTTGTTTTAAAAACCAATAAAAATTTAAAAAACAACAACCATGCCCCCTATGAGCATCTGGAAACAAAGGAAGAAGAATCTTAGACAAAGAACAGCAGAGAAGACAGGTCACAGAATAAGTCCTTAATTTCTTATTTATATCCACACCATGCCTTGTCAGTAATACAATAGTGCATATTTTGTGCACAAAAAGGCTGTATTCACACAGAAACTAATGGGGATGTTTACTATACTGTATATAGTTTTTGAAAATACAAACTAAGGGAGGAAATTGTAACATTAGTGTACCTTTTTATTGACCGGTTAGTTTACACATGAAGCAAATATATAGTTTGGTTTAACTATGATTTCTTGAATAATCTAGAAGGTGGATGCATTCGTTCATAATGATAGGCTAAAAAATGGTCCAATACCTATATGGTTTTTTTGGTTAAAAACCAAACAAACTACATAATAGTTATCTGTAAGATTTTTGAGTTGATGGACATAGATGGAATTTTGAAAGCCAAGTATGAGTCTGTTCACAGAATGGTTCCAAGGCTGGTGTGTGCAATAAAAACACTTTTTAAAAAACAGATAATAATATGCTTGCTTTCCATCAACCTCTCTACTGTCAAGGGTATTGTATATTATATTATAATTCCTGTATTTGTTTTCTTTTAGGCAGATGGGAAAGCTTCAAAAATGTGGGCATCAGTCATACACTATTTTTATTTTCCAAGAAAATGTTTAAAGTCTAAGTATGTCCCTGAAGAAATGGAGAGAAAGAAACAGGGAATACCTGTTTTTTATTTAACATCCCTTATTTGAGTTAAAAAGAACCAAAGAAGAGAAGAGAAGAAGGGAGGGGAGGGGAGGAGAAGAAGATAGGATCAGCTGGGGCAAATATATTTACACTTATGATGCAATTATATTGCAATCTTGAGTCCTTTCTTTTCTTTAATGTACTTTTATTGTTAGCAATCTTTCTGCAATAGGCTTTGTCTATTGTTTCTTCATATGACCATTTTTATATAATGGATGAATTCTTTGCTTTTATCAGAATTATCATGTCTACGTAGATTGGCTCCAGAAGTGGGCCAATGTATTTAATCCAATCATGCTGATTAGTCTATCTTAGTTTGGTCTTGGTTTTTAATCTCCTGCAGTCTGAAACAGAGGTAGTATTCAGCAGGTTCTGACCAGTTCCGGAGAACCAGTAGAGGAAATTTTGTTGTTTTGTTACCATCACAATCTCTCCTGGGCTAACATATTTTAAACAGTCATAAATCAAGACCATGCTTTCCTACCCTCCTGCTCCTTTTCTTTTTGAGCTACCTACTGGAGACTTGAGGTACTAAAAAAAAAAAGTTTTATGAATGACTAGGAGATACAGTTTTTAAGAAGGGAATTTGAAGGTAAGTTGAAGGCAGGTTCTTTAAAAGAGTTCATTCAGTATTTTGCAAGAGCAGAAGAAGTTAACTCTGCCCAGATTACATTCAAGCATACTTCTTTTCCCTTTTTCCACATATATACTAAGTTTGAAAAGATCAGATAGCATTTTGTTTTGCCACATAATAAATTATGCTACAATATTTTCCTTTCCAATAAAAAGTTTTTTTCTTTCATTCTATTTCATAACCTCTAGATGGAGCTTATGTATGGAGACTGCTATGTAATACATATTATAATGCTTCCTATTCAAATTTGAAAAACAAGGGTGCTGTCAGTCTAATGGCTTTACTCTGTGACATATTTCACTGCTTTGCAAACTATATTTTCATGAATGTTAATGTGACCATTGATTTTACAGTGTTTGCAATTTGTTTTGGAAATCAAATTGATCCTGTACTTGAGTTATGCCTTCTGTAGGAGATGGAATTCTCCTTCTCCAGTAGAATAAAAGTAAGAATAGAGGTCTTTATTTCAGTATTAGATCTTTAGTAGCACCTGCTTGGCAAAATGTACAATATATGTCACTACATATGGGCATTATTTTAATGGACCCTAATTGAATCCAATAAAGAATATTTATTATGTTTTCCTCTATAAACAGAATATGACAAAAGTGCACCTTTGGTTTGGGCTTTCCATGAATAAGCAAATACATGTTTGAGACATACAGATGCCTAGATATATGATCAAGAATTGATCATAAATGATCAGTGAAATAATATAGAGACTGATGTTATACTTCAGTGTATGTAGACTTTGAAAAAATTGTGGATATACTGAGAGGATCCTTCTGTTTGTAGGAAGCTATGTAGTTTAACCCTTGTGTTCCCTTGCTCTAGATTTCAAATTTCCAGTATGTCTATTACAAAATAATTTCTCTCCTCTCCTCTCCTCTCCTCTCCCCTTCCTTTCCCTTCCCTTCCCTTCCCCTCCCCTCTCCTCTCCTCTCCCTTTACTTTTCTGTTTGTAATTTCTCTGACTCTGAGCCAAGATTAATTACTTTGGAAATCTTATGACTCTCCAGTCTACCAGAGTAGCACTTAAGGTGGAAGAATGATTTCTCAAATGTTAAACTTCTTGGAGTTTGAATTGGACCCAAAGTTGTTTCAAGTACTCTTTGAAAGGGGGCAATGGAGATGGTAGGAAGTTAAACAGAAGGCAAATTGCTGATCTTCTGAAGGCTTCAGGCTGATAATTATCTCTTTAATTCACTTTGCTTAATGATGAAATTCTGCTTGGTTAACTCTGCTTGGGAATATCTTAGAACAAAAAGTACACCCTGCTGAAATGACAATTACCTTTTCCCAAAAGTTCTGCAGAACATTCTCCAAATTCTCGATGATGAAATTTTTCATTGGAATTTTTATTTCAGATCAGATATTTGATTCCTTGGGACAGTATTTTGTAGAATATGGCCTAGTGAAGAACATTGGGTACAATATCAGAATAATTGAATTACACAGTTTGAAGAGATCTTGAAGGCCTTCTAGTCCAATCCCTAATGCAAGCAGGAGATCCTATGCCATTCCAGATAAGTGGCTGTCCAGTCTTTTCTTAAAAGCTTCCAGTGATAGAGTAGCCACAACTTCTGAAGACAAGTCATTCCACTGGTTAATTGTTACCACCATTAGGAAATTTCTCCTTAATTCTAGGTTGCTTCTCTCCTTGCTTAGTTTCCACTCATTTTTTCTTGTCTTGCCTTCAGGTGCTTTGGAAAATAGGCTGACCCTCCTCTTCTTTGTGGAAGCTGCTCAAACACTAAGACTGTTATCGTGTCATCCCTATACACTACACATAGTAAAACGATGTTACATTTTTCTCCTAGCAAGGAAAGAGAAATCATGTGTGGCAGTTGAACAGAGATGAAGTATGTGCTGAATTATGGTGAATGAGTTAAGTTGCTGTGACATTTCCTTTTCAGATCTACCATTTATAGATGTCAGACAGCATGAAAGAATCAGGATCATAACTTCTTAGTCTATATTTTACTTCCAAATTAGAGAATAAGAAAAACCAGGCAGCTCAGGTCAAGGACTGGTTTATGTTACATGACAAATATGCACCATGCATAGACTAGTGATTATGTATCAGGTATAGCATTAACAACCCTACCCATGCACACAGATGTAAGCATTACCAAATCATCCATTGTTGAAATGGGACTTTTTACTCTGTTGAACAAGTTTTAGAAGTATATATTGCCTTCTTTAAGGCAGTGTTTTAAATGGGCATCATAACAGTCATTAGCTAGACTACTGAATTTTGAAAACTGTCAGGAAAATGAACTATGTGCTTCAAGGCAAGTCGTAGAAGACTAAAATAGATGACACGTGCTATTATTATTCTGTAAGTTTTGAGAACAAACCTGTTGGTCAGGGAGCATATGAAAACAAATTATGTAACCATTTATCTGAAGCCAAGAGACAATTTACAAACTAAAATAAAAACTGTACAACTTGACAAAAGATTAGGCAGTAATTGCTTATACATCAAAGGAAGTATATCCATCAAGGATAAATTTTCATGCAGTAGTTGAGCATTGTTGTGTAATTAACCAGATATTATATATTCTTAAAGAATTGGAGCTATAAAAACCACACACAGCTTCATCGTAAAACAGAAATTTCCTTAAATTTTCCCAAGTTGTCTTCCCCTGCAAAAAGACTTCTTGATGTGCGTTTGAGAATTTTGGTATGTTCCTGATAGTTTTTTTTTTGAGTGAATTGTTAGAGGACGCTGGGATTACTACTGATACATGGTTACTTTTTCAGATATAATGATTAGCTTTGAAAACAAAAACAAAACTACACCATCATAGATGTTTACCTTAAACCTTCATTCCAACAAAAATCTTAATGAAAGAAAGTACAAGTAGTCCTCAACTTATAACAGTTAATTTAGTGACTGTTTGAAGTTACAACAGCACTTTAAAAAGTAACTTATACCATTTTTCACACTTATGACCATTGGAGCATCCCCATGGTCATGTGATCAAAATTTAAATGCTTGACGACTGGTTAAAATTTATGTTGGTTGCAATGTTCTGGGATCATGCAATCCCTTTTTGTGACATCCTGACAGAACAATTAATCAGTGGAATGACTTACCTCCAGAAGTTGTGGATTCTCCAACACTGGAAGTTTTAAAGAAGAGATGGTACAACCAACCATTTGTCTGAAATGGTATTGGTGTCAGCTTTGAAAGCCATATTGAGATTTGATGCTCCCACGCTGCCATAAGCCTGAAAAAGTGGAAGGGGGGATTTCAAATTGAGTATCTCTAAGTAGACAAAATAAAATTCTTTTGTTAGTTCAAAGTCATTGAGTATGGAGCAGAATGAAATAAGAATCTTACTTTAGGATGGATCGTGGTTGGGCCATGTGATGTGATGACAGTCAAGGGGGGATGGATCTGTAGTTTAGAATATTGCAAGGAAGCCTGAAAACTTTCAGATTTGGGATTCCACAGATGTGCCAGTTACTATCTTAATAAAGCAATCTTTGAGAAGATGTTTGTCTCGAAATTATTGGCTGGAAAGGAGGATTGCTGGAACACTGACAATAGGATTTCCTGCCTGAAGAGGGAATTAGACTAGAAGTCTCTTCCAAATCTGTTCTGTCATCTGATAATAGAAGTAATGGCTAGAGGAAAAAAGTGTGTTAAATGACCAGCCTTTATTCATTAAGAATTCATCCTTTTATTATATACATCAAGTTTAAAAAAAAAGCAGAAAGAAATTTAAAAGGCACAAAAAAAGAAAGAAAAGTGAGCAAAGAACAATGACTTCTCGAGACCTTGAATTCAGCATCAGATCCTTCACCAGGGTTCTCTCCAACTCTCTTCTACAATATATTAAAAGTTCCACAGTTCAAAATGTAATACATGAAATAAATGGCTTTATCTAGCTTTTACCGGTCCCTACTCTGTTGTATGTTGATTTCTATGGGTTGGGGGCTCCTTTTCTAACCTAACTTTCAGCCAGTCATAGAGGAAAGTTTATTCCAAGGGAGAAGAAAAGAGAAAATGGAGATTGCCTACCAATTAAGGAAAAGTCCTCCTGATTGATCCTTAAGTTGAGATTGGCTAAGAAAATTTTAAACATAATCCTGGAGTTGGAGACAAATGCACACTTTATAGTCAGGAGCTCAGATAAATATCTTTGTACAGTAGAAACTAGGTCAATTGCCGAAATGTGTTGCTTAAACTATTGCAGGAAAAATCTGAAACAACACTGGTGTATGGCTTACATTGTCTGACAGCAATGCTCAGATTATAGGAAACAAATAAGGTAAAGTTTCAACTCTCAATACAATAAGGCAAACATGTTTTAGGCAATAAGGCAAACATGTCACTG
The DNA here is from genome assembly GCF_049901715.1 of Pseudonaja textilis. Classification (NCBI taxonomy): domain Eukaryota; kingdom Metazoa; phylum Chordata; class Lepidosauria; order Squamata; family Elapidae; genus Pseudonaja; species Pseudonaja textilis. Next base: position 29,321,201 of record NC_141992.1, on the reverse strand, counting down.
GAGAATCAGTGGGATGGCTCATTTGCCAGAAAGGAGGATAACATTTGTTCAAAAATAACAAAACCGATTGAACTGGAGGATGAGTTGCACTGTATAAAAATATATCTAGTCTTGCTCAGAAATCAAAACTAAGGAACATGGAAATGCCAAATAGCATGTGTGTTAAAACAAGTGGAAGAACAAGAAGAGCAATATTGCTGATGCTGTTGTCCACTATTTCCTTCCAAACACAGATGTAGATGATTATTTGAAAGCAAATGACAGATCATTCAAAGAGGAATGATATCATAGTGATGGGAGATTTTAATTACTCCAACATCTGTTGGGAGACAAATTCTGCCAATTGTGAATCTTACAAGAAATCTGACTTATTCTGCTGACAGTTTCTTCCTTCAGGGGATAGATGAAGACACCAGAATATGACATAGTTGAGGAAGTGGAAGAAGCAGGAACATGGAAAAATATGACTTTATAATGACAAAGTTCTTGAATTAAAGGGCAATTAAAATTGAAGACAGTCAAATATGTATTTCAAACTTCAAAAAGTGGATTAAAGTAATGATCGAGAGGATCCAATGGCAGGATGCATTATGGAAATGCATTATGGCAAAAGAGCTCAGAAGAATCAGTAGAGAGTCATGTTGACTTTTTTTTTTTGCTTTTTGCATTTTGTGATTTGCTTCTTCTTTAATTATATCAATCAAGAGTTCTTCAAGCATTTTATTATCAAATCTTATCAAATCCATTACATCTATTATTTATTGTCAACACATAATTATATGGAATATTCCTCATTGCCCATTATGGATAACCCTTTTTGGAATATATTCTTCTAAGAAAATAGCTCACTGGAAGTGCTTACCCCTTTACTAGTACAGGTTAATAATTCATGAAGGAGTGGCTCTTTCTCATTCCTTTTAAAGGAATGTTCAAAATAAAAGGAAAACAATAAAGCATCTGCTCAATTAAGAAGGCAAATTGCTAACAGGTCCAAAAGAAAAGGCAGAATTTTCCTTTCGTTTTCTCTAAATCCCACCAGGGAATTTTAAAGGGGTATGATTGGAATTTGAGAGTGATAGAAAATGGTCAGGAATACCTCTTTACTTTGCCCAAGTTAAAAATTTCAAAACCAGATAGTTTTTAAAATTGCTTTCCTCCAGTCATTTAACCCTTCAGCCACCCCCATCAATTCCAACAGTATCCCAGGATCAAACTACCCCACAGCATGTTAATCAACAAGCCCCTTAAAGATTGGTGGCATGACAAGATAGTGGATACATAGCTGCTTCAGAAATCATAGTTAAAATGGTCATAAATAGTTCATTCTTTTACAATAGAAAAATAGTGTTAGTTTTCATTTATAATCATGTACTGTCCAGTCTTGGATTGTGGTACAGCTTCATTCTTGAAATAACAACAACTGTACTCCTGTTGGCCTTGAAAACCTGGCTCTTTTCTTAGTTGTTGTGAACAGAAGATTAGTTTGGGAGCTCTGGCAGGGATGCATTTGTTTGATGGACTGTATTTTTAAGGAGCCTCAATGTATTTTTAATTGGTTTTTTGTTTTAATTGTTCATTTTTATTTGTTTCTTGACCAGGGTTTCTTGAATAGGACAGCCATGTAAATGAATAAACAAAGAAACAAACAATGGAACACAATGGAAAAAGTGAGTATTATCACTCTGTGCAGTCAAAATTTAATGTGAGTTTTAAAAACTGAAGAATTTTCTTTCTGTATAATCATATATATTTTATCCTTTTTCTTTTGTCTCCCTTTTTCTGTTTTTTCTTTTAATACACCTTAAAAAAACCTGCATATCAAAAGATCTATCAGTATCATATCAAAGTAATCGCATCAAAGCCATTGTGACAACTAACACACACACACACATATACACACACACACACACACAATTTCTTGTGTAATTTGTAGATTCTAGATTTTTGTTATTCTACATAGAAGCAGGGATTAGCAACCAACTTCAAACAAGAGTTATTGAAGATAGAATACTGTAGGCTTATAGAAAACCATATGTTTTGCTAGGTGTTTATTTATTCTTGCTATATTTAAGCTGGCTTGTATCAGATAGCTCTCAAAGGAACATGCAATGCACTGTTTACCAAAAGTGGTTTATTTCTATTTTTCTCAATCCTACATTGGAAATTTATGTATATAGTCAGTAATGTTATCACTTAATTTGATGCCTTATGTCAGTCTTGCCCATCTTGGCCCCTGCTGCATATGTTAAGATTAAAATCTTAACTTCCATAATTCTTATTAGGAATGTAAGTCACCTAACAGTTATTTGGGTTGGAAATATATAAACCAGGATAGACATTTTAATACTGTATCTTTAAGAGAATACTAAAACTGTAATTGGGTGTGGTTCCACAAATGGCCATAAGATGGAGCCAGAAACCTGGGTTGTTTAGTCTCAGTCTCTCTGTTACTTCTGTTGGAGGGAGTTGCCTCCTCCTAATTGACTGTTATTCTTGGATTTGATGTAAGTCTGTTACTGAACTGTTTTTGATAATGGGCTTTGATATTTGGATTATCCCTGAACTGAACACTGACTTCCTTACCTGTGAATGACTTTGGACTGCTTATTTGAACTTTGCTTAAACATTTATGGGAAGTAAAAACCTACATTTACTGTACAGTGTATCTGTGTGCTGTGTGTGTGCATTATTCTTCACTACTCTCACTACGTCTCCTTGTATGCGCTCATTCTCCTAACAAGGAATTACCTCAACACTTCTCATGAAGTGTTTTAATTTGCATTATCATTATTACTGGATTGTTGTAAACATTTTACAGAATACCTTGAAATAGGAATGAAAGAACTTGTGGTAGAATCCTGCCCCCCATAACTGAATATATAAGAAATTGAAACAAAGAGATTTTCCCATCTAAGTCCAAGGTTAGTTTTTTGGTGGATATCTTTGAACTATGTCTTCAACCTAAGTTTTTATGCTCAGTTGGTAGAGCTACTGTTTTTTGTTTTTATTTATTTTTTCCCTGACAGGTGCATCCTCATCAATATCTTATTGCTATAACATGGCAAATTGTTAAAGTTCCTCTCCTGATTGAAAATTCAGTTGATGCAGATGGGTAAAAGTTTTGTTTGGCTCATATTTTGATTAAAAAGTTTTTAATTGTATCATTAAAAAAGAACAACAAGGAATGAAAATTAAAAAGAGCATAATTAAAAAAATAAACAACCCCTCCCCAAATTACTCAATATTGCCTTGTGTTTAATATGCACTTTGGAAATTGATGCATTTATAGTTTTGTAGAGGTTTATATCTACAGCTATGTTTTGGGAAATTAAGCTACTTGGTTGACAAGGATTTTGGATTAGTAGTGCAAAAATAATAAAGTTAATAATCTTTCTGCAAATGCTTCAGTGGAGTTGAGCCAATTTTTTACTGCTTAGGAGTTGAATTTTTTTACTTTTGGAAATCACTGTTCATTTTGTCTCAAATCCTTGGTATGTGCTGCGTACCCAAACAATCAATAACAGCAACCACCACAGGGCAGTAGAAATCATTACACTTGATTTGTTTCATTACAAGCCTTGTAATAGGAAATAATCTTATCACTCTGTTGGTAATGTTTTTATATTCTGCAAGTTATAAATAGCACAGCGGCTGCACTGAATTGTTTTCGGAAATTTTAGATTCACAGAAAGCTTGTTAACAACAAAATGCTCATTGTATATCAAATAGCCCAAGCAACCATGGAATTTTTGTTCATGATTATAAATTATCAGAACATATGATCCATAACGCATACTGATCAAATTGGACCAAATGTACACAAGCAGGAATGTTTATGAGATAAATTCTTTCTTTGAGGAATTCATGATCAAGGGTTTAATAGACAACAAAATAGGTTAATAATAAAGTAGAGAGAAGAAAAAGATAACAGTTTATGTAATACCAGTTGGAATATTTTCCCAAACCTGGATGTTTTCCAGATATGCTGGATTTCATTGCCCATAATCCCTCGAGTCACCATGGTCTTAACTATGTTAACTGAAATTACGTGAGATAAGGTCAAACGTATCTGAGGGAACCCAGGCTAAGGAAATATATATAGTTTGTCCTTCAAGCACAATGTTGGGAAAAAAAATTAAAGAAATAAATATCCCTTAATTCATGATACTAGGAAGAAGTTAAACAAATGTCCCCAGAGATATAGATATTAAGGGGAGGTTAATCCAGTTAGTGCAGAATCTTTAAATTAAAAAAATCCATGCAGTCCCAGAGATTTGTCATTCAAACTCATTATATTAAAGCAGCTGATGTAAGTGTGATATTGTGGCAAGGAAATCTCCCTGCCACACTTAAAAGTGCACATGAGAACATGAGATGAGTTCAATTATATGTTGGAAATTACATATTAATAAGGACACAGCCATTTCTTCCCATCAAGTTCACACAGACACAGACACAGACACAGACAGACAGACACACACATACTGTATATGCATAGGCAGATATAGATATATGGATATGCTATAGATAAGCAGTGATATATTTCCTTTTTATCTTAACAGATCAATAATTTGTTGCATTTTAACAATTTTCTACCAAACTGTGCTGCCTTTGGGTTAGTTGCTTTACTTTTACTATGGACAGGATTGCTACTATTTTGATATCCTGCTGAATGTCTAAAACAGAGTGAATATCCAGCTTCCTGAAATATAATTGTTAAATTTATCAGGTGTGGTACACAGAGGATATTTTATGAATATACATACTGTACATACATACAAAATAGCAATCACTCTTAGACTTCAATACTGTTCCATGGTTTACAAATGTCAGCATATTGCCCACAATAATCTGGGTCCTCATTTTACTGATCTTGGAAGGATGGAAGGATGAGTCAACTCTGAGCCCTGTCAGGTTCGAACTCCTGGCAGTGGGCAGGGTAGTATAGGTTTAGTCTGGCAAGATTCTGTCTTTATGGTATGACCAAATCAGAAAATTAAACTTTGGCTGGATTTTCTATATCATTCTATATCATTCTTGGGCTGGGCCTGACATCTACTCATATTTCAGAAGCAAACTGATAATCAGTGCTGCTTGGAAACCCAAGGTGTCCCCCTAGACACACGCAATACCATCTATGCCATCACTTCCTGGACCAGCTGAATAGATACAATATAACAGATACGACATAATAGACCGACATAAATGTGTATTCTGTGTGTATACATATGCAGGTAGTTCTATATACATCTATAGTTATTTACATCTGCTGCCAAAAGATTAGCATATGTTTCATAATTCACCATCTGTTTTACAGTTGGTTAGATTAGTCCTCAATAAGCTCCAGGCTTCCTTTAAAATCACTGTCTGTGCATTTCCTGTGCTCGGCAGTCTTTTAATGTAGCCAATAGATCTAGGTGACAGCCCTGTATGATTTAAAGAGGTTCATTAGGGATATGGTAAGCAGCACAAGCATTTGTTTATTCACAGTTAGCAATTCCACTTTTTCTTCCTTCTCCTCCACCCCCAAATATTGTACATGGAATATATAAAACAATGAGGTTTTAGGGATATACTTAAGCCATATCGATTATTCATCTGGCATCCTAAAAATAAGAATAGGAACCATATATTAAGATAATTGGACCATCACTTTGGGTCCACTATTGAATAATAACAATAATAATAACCAGTTTTATTTGATTATCTTTTTGTAAGTGATTGCCTTTTTATTTTAAAAATATGTTAAATTATCTTACGTTTAAGTGCTGTTTGTCATCCTGAATGGCACATATCCACTAGTAAGGGACACAAAATTGTATGTAAATGAAATTCTCCCTTGACCAACACAATTGCCTCCAACTTATACAAACAGGCTTAACCTACTGTTGTCACTTTCATTGGCCCTGTTGCTGTCTATGGTATCAATTTTGAGGGGCTGCAGTAGATGACATTATCAAAGCTGTGGGTAGCCTGCTCAGATAGGGACAGCATGTATTTATCAGGAGAAATGTAAACTGTCGAATTTGAATGTAAATTTAACATTAACGTTGTCATCGCTGCTGTAATATGTAAGAATTACATATTAGGAGTTACACCTGTGAAAATGAGGAAACTAAGTAACACCATATTTATCCGATGTCTGAACTATGCAATGATTACTGGAATTTTACTATCAAAATAGGTTTGTTATGTTCTGTAGAAATGTCAACTTTTTGGCTAGAACAAGGGACTAATATTTTTGGCGATGCATATATGTGAAAAGATTCTGGGTTATCCTGACCTGAACAGAATTGCTTAAACATCTATTGTATTACAAAATCACCCAGATGGTCATAACGAGAACATAACAGAAAGAAGAAGCCATAAGAACGGGGATTTTCAAGAGATGAAATTTTGGGTGGTGTTAATGGAAAAGAGAAATCCAGGTACTTACCAAGAGAAATACAGGACTAGAAAACAGATGTTATGCTACAATAATAACAGGGGTATTGCATAGCTGGATACGTAGTTGGATAGATTGTGAACCCAGGAAAGGGGCAGAGACTGTATATTTGAACCTGGGGGAAGTATCTTCTGCCACAGTTGGGAAGACGCCAGGAACCCAGAAAAGCCCCGACCATAAAAGATAACTCACAATTTGCTTCCCATGAGTTGCTGTACTCAAACTCCCTGTGTTCCCAGCTGCAGCTAATGAAGAGAATGAGGACCCTTTCCTCCCCTGTAAGCCACACAACTCAGGTTGCTCCCTTCTCTGTTCCTCCCTGCATGCCCTAAGATGAAGAGGGAGCCTGGATCTTCTTTTGAATTCCCTCTGCCTCGCTCCACCTCTCCCCTGCTCTGCCCAGCTGGACTTTGCCCTTCCCCAATTTCTTCCACAGCCACTGGAGGCACACTCCCACTCCCTGTCAGCTGCTCAGCATCCCCCTCAGAATCAGATTCTGACAGGGGAATGATAATGTGTCTCCAGTCTGAACACCTGAATGGTTGATTTTTTATCACAGATGCTATTGGGAATGCTGATAATTTCCTTTCCTTTCAGTTGTGAGCCAGCATCAATTCTGATCAGAGTTGCAGATTTCAAGATCAAGTGTGTAACACAGTAATTATGCTGATGACATTATGAAGTATCAACATTGTATATAATGCACTATTGTATATATTGCATAAGTTCTCAAGTTTGGCTACATTTCTCAGAACCATGACTACCATTATAGTAGACAAAAAGATAGTTATCCTGTCCATAAATTGACTTAAGACCTCACTATATTGGTCAAAAACTGGGGCAGCCTAATGGTTAAAGCAGGGGTGGGATGCTACCGGTTTTGCCCGGCTCTGTAAAACCAGTAACTCTGAAGAGCAGCAGACATCGAACTGGTTCCGTGTTTATTGCTGTTTGCTCCACCCACTTGCCTGGGCTCTTACCTGTCCTTTATTTCCTGCATTTTCAATCTCAGCTGCTTTGCGCAGCACTTTCCAAATGTTGCGCACCTGTGCGCAGTGCTTTTCAGCTGTCTGAGTGGCTTTTTACATGCATGCACAGCGCACGTCTGGTGTGTGTGTGCATGCAAAGCACGCATGCGCATACAAAACGCACATGCGCACACGTAAAACGTAGTCACCAAACCGGTAGTAACACCAGTTGAATCCCACCACTGGGTTAAAACCATGCAACAGATTAACAGCATGTTATTGGCAACAGTGGAAACAACAACCATCAACAAGGGTATTGATAAATGCCATTTTAAAAAATGTTTGTGAAAGTTATTGACTTTTATTCTACTGGATTTTCTTGAGGAGCATGTACCACAGTGAAGCTACTGATATATTAACTATCACACTCTTTAATAGCCATATATGTAAACAAAGCATGTTTTGAAGAACTCTAAAGGATTTATGATAGATCCAATAACTTGATAAGGAATATTGAGAATGGGCTGAAATACAAGTTAGTGCGTAACATAGAATAATTTATAAAGTCTATATAATTATGGTAATTGAATGTGATATTCTTATCTACTCTATCGAACCCTGTTCAAATAGAATGCAGTGAAGCTTTCACTACTTTCTGTGCCCTTATGGTTCAATGTGGCAAGCTGAGATTTCTTGATAACTATAATTGGCTGGATTTGTAACAGCATGCTATTCCGTAAAGTGTGGTTTTGAAACCACAATGGCCAAGTTCACACTTTGCAGTATTCCCCAACCAAAGTAGCCACATAATGGGTCTCTGTACTGTGTGATCTTTGTCACTTGATGTGCTCCTGATTTCCTGAACCATACTTTCACACTCCTTGTTGTGTGCCAGGCCATGTCCTGGTGACACAGCAAGTGCTTAGGAGTCTCCAAGTGGCAGAGACTCTAATTAGCAAAAGAAAGAAGCATAAGAACAGCTATACAAATTCAGCACTTATGAACATGGGCAGGGGAAGCATGCAATTCCAAGAAGGAGAAACATCTGTCCCTCCCTCCCTCCCTCCCTCCCTCCCTCTCTCTCTCTCTCTCTCTCTCTCCCCATGGATGTAAAATATAGGAAAAATATTTCTGGAAAGGAGAGAAGTAAAATGAATTTATTCATGACATTATACAGACACTTCACACAGTGCTGATACTGAAGAGAGGGATCTGAGATGCCATATGATACAGAAGGATAGCATACAGCCAGAACAACACCATAGTTAAACCTCCTTTTTCCATATTAGGATTCTCATCATATCTCTTAGAGCAATATTAACCTTTTGAATTTATTTAGAAACTCATTAGTGGTTTCTACATAGTCCATTCTTTTCTTGATTAGCTCTTCTCATTACAATTCAAATTTCTTTCTGCTACATTTACCACATTGTCCTGCTTCTTTTCATCTCTATTGTTGTTCAGCTTAATTTATTGAGGTAGTGAAACCAGGACAGAGAGGGAAGGGAAAAATCACTTGACATTGCAAGCTTCATACTTATTTCCAGCCTTCTCAGGGAAGTCAAATAAGGAGGTCTGCAGAGAAGAGGAAGGAAAAGCATCAGCAAGGAGGCAAAGACCATTAGATTTTCCCAGTCTTTTAAGTCAGTAACCCTCCTTTCTCCATTTGCATCAAATAGATCAAATGTCTACCAAAATAAGAAACAAGTGGCATACAGCTATCCTATTTGTAGAAAGAAAATGCCTAGGAATAAAAGTGATCCTAATAGCAGAACCTTCTAGGCACAGGATGTGAGTGAACTAAATTCCCAGGTCCACCATGAACTAATGAATTATTTTACTGACTCAGACTCTTGAAAATAGTGTGTACAATCTTCAAGTGATAAAAGAGGTTGTCATAAGATGATTATACCAGACTTGTTTATCTCTACTTTTTTTACCTGCACTGGCAATGGTTTTGCTTTTAGGCTCAAATTCACATTCACTTTAGATAACTTAAAGTTATCACTTTAGATAACTTCTAAGATTTCTGGCAGAATCCCTAGAAACTGCTAAGGAGTAGATGAAAAGTAGTAGACTTAGCTATCTAAAGGTCCTGCTTTTTAAATTTAGCTCAATTATTTATAAAACATCTGTTATCTAGCATTTGTTCCTCATTGAAAGTGCTGACTTGACATGCAGTATAGAGACTTGACTGAGAGAAAGAGGGAGGGGAGGTTAATTTCTTCCAGTTTGGTCACGGGATGTTCTGTGATGCAGTCTAGGGCTTGAGAGTGATGAGATAAAATGTCTGTAGTCGAGAGGAACTTCTTTAATTGACCATAAACTCCATCTGATAATCTGGCAGTATTGAATGTTTACTGATATTTGGAATGCTGGTTATATAATAACTTAGCTATAATATTTATATATCATCCATAATTCTGTTCCTGAAATACCTGAAGTGGTCTCTGGCATGATAGTGAACTAACTTAGACTTGTCCTTGATTTTGAGGATACAATGTCCATGTTGAGATTGTTCACAAGTCATTCTCGATGTCAGATCTATCCTGATCACTACATATGTGCCCCAACTGCTATCTAGCAACATGTATGCAGCATGACCTCCTGGATTTGTTATTCTTTTTCATAGAGGACTAGTTAAAATATTTCTATTGGCTCCTGATGAATCTCAATGCATTTGAAAAACTTCTGTCTATCCATAAGTGATATTGTTGAAGATCTGACTTATTTTTGTAACATGATGATGATCTTGGCAAGTGACATTATTGCTCCTAAACAACTCATCCGACACCTTGGATTAGTATATAGCTGAGAACAAAGAAGTAAAGATTTCAAACACAAATGGACAACTTGTGCAATGAACTGGACTGGAATTGAAGTGGGCTCTTATTCATGCCCATTGGAAATTCTGCCCCCTGGCGTTTGCTCTTATTTTAAATCCTTCTGCACAGAACAGGTTGACAACAATTTAACATACTTTATGTCTTCCAGAAAGTTTCTGAAAGAAGGTGGGAAGATATTTGGAATCTTGTTGTGAACTTTCATAATTCTTTGCAGAAGTGATCAGATTTGCCTCCATTTGGTCTACAGTGTAGTTGCAATTGTAGAGGGAGAATATTGGCACTTGTCAGTTTCATATGAATTGTCTTCATCTAGTAGATGTCAAGGAAACGGAGAGGAATGTGCAAGTATGCTCAACCTTTTCTCTTCCTGGCAGATTAAATTGATTAGGTTAGGACTGATACCAAGGTTAAGGAAGCTGATTACTGTTTCCTTAATGTAGGATGTGTCCTTGCGTTCTTCAAAGAGGCAAATAGAACACCATTATCAGGAAATCTAATAAACACCCAGATGATCTTTCCAATTATAGGTGGCTTCAAATATTCCACTCTTAATTACCGTGAAAAAAAAAATCCTTGCGGATCCAAATACACCAGGATGAAAATAATTTTCTAACCCAATTTTAATCAGGTTGCATTCAGGAAATGTTATTGAGATTGCTTTATTAAAATTTTTTTATGCCCAGAGCTATAAGAATGGAGTGTGACCCTACTTAGTTCTCTGAATTCTCAGAATTTTTCATTAATGTCAGCCATTGTACCCTTATGGGTCATCTGGTAAAGAGAGACTGTTTTTGTGGTGATGTAAAGGATGTTCTTGATCAGGGTGCCTTTCACTAGACAGAGCAGGTTTGCAGTTTGGGAATGGTTCTTGATCCACATCCCTCATTGGATTTGTAGTTGGTGATGATGGCGGCTGCAGCATGGAGTCCATTTTGCATAATCACAGCGAGTGCACCAATTGCAATGTTTCCTGAATTATTCAGATTTACCTTCATGCTTTATCTGTAACCTGTCTTGACTATTACAAAGCAGGTTGCAGGTAAATTCTTTTTACCTTTAACCTGTCTTTCCATGAGATTATCCTTCAAAAAGTATCTGGAATTGCCATGATAGAAAATACGACAAAGAAGCTGCTAATTGTTGCAAAATATAATGAACATATGATGATGCATTGAAACAATTGCACTGGCTACCAGTTGCCTACTGGACACAATTTAAATTGTCAATGTTGCTCTTTAAAACCCTGAATGGCTTTAGGCTTGATTTCCCAGCCCATCCTAACTCTTGTGTTACTATAGTGGGGAAAAAAAAATCAAGAAGTTATAGTGTAGACTGCTTTATGTTCCTGAAGGAAAGATGCGCTATTATTCTAAGCCTTAACTTCTGATCAATATCTACAATGTTCCAGAGCAGAAAAGAGTATATGAACACCACAGACAGAGGCATAAATACAAATACAGGCACTCACAATTTTGAGTACCCAAAAAACTGAAGATTGTTTTCTAGCTTATATCAGTATAGAAAACTTTGGTGATTCCAGGCATATCCTGTCCTCATTTTGGAATACGCTTGCTTTTATATCTTAGACAAACAAATATAATTTCTCTGAAAATTATATATTCTTCCATTTTCCTTTGCTTTCTATTGGGAAGGTATGTTTTACATTCAATCCAAATTTAGTATCTACCCCTTGGGTTTTCCACCACAATTATAAGATGCACCTACACGGATATCATTTAAGGTTTATTCCTTTATCAAAATTCTGAGGATCTCATCTGAATCATTCGTTTGAATTAAGAGCAACATACCTAATCAGCAACAAAAACAACCTGTACTTGGTTGACAGCACTAATTAGAAATAACCAGGTGGCAGTTGTGTATTGTCACACATTTATTTAGTTTCATGCAGCACTGTAACATTGTCATGTGTAGAGAATACCAATGAGTTTTTTGATCGTGATGTAAATTGTGAACCCAATAGCTTACCATCAGCTGGATCATAATTCCCTCACACATCCCCAAAACAAAATTAAAACTTTATTTTTATTTATTTATTAAATTTGCGTCTGGCTGCGAATTTCAAAAAGTTAGAATTTCTTCAGTGAAAAACTTAAAGTTAAAATGGCTTCAATATTAAAACAAAACAAAACATTTAATCGAATCATTAGTATTTATTCTATAGATAGAATGTATTGCTAATTGAAATGAACCAAATCCCTTTTTAATTCTTCATACACCTGGAATGAGACAAAACATGGAATGGATTGAACTAGGGCTACCAGCACTGGGCTACAAAATTCCAGCTGACCACCAGATGAAAGTAAAGAGAAAGATTCTCTGTAGACATTTCAATGCCAGTCTAATTAACATCATCAGTGCATGGAGGAATGGAGTTCGTTGGCTGTTCGTATTTGGTAATTTGTCCTATCAGCCTTGTTTGGGATTTTACTACTGACAATTAGGTGCATAGTTTAAACAAGTAAAAAACTGCAGAAAAAATTCTAACATTAGAATCACTTGCAAGGTGACCCTTAGATTTTAAAAAAGAGGATGAATATCTGTCCTAGGTTTGCTGCTGGAACCAGAGACCTTCCATTGGGATCTAGAGGAAGGAAGCAGTAGCCCAGATAGCGAGGAACCAGACAATGCATGGCCAAGAAGAAGAGACCGGAGCGCAGCTGAAATTAGAGGAGGAATCTCCATTAAAGCAGCAAAAATAAAAACACAGACTTGATCTGTTGGACAATAGCAAAACAGGAATGTCAGCTGGTTCTGGAGAACAGGATAAGAGTGAGTTAAAAAAGAGTAAGCATGGAACATTTTGTTATCATAAGGTTTAATCAAGCAAAAAAAAAAGTATTAGAGTTTATAAGTCTGAAATTAAGCATGTGTAGGAGGAAGGAAGAAAGTAGGATTTAAACATTTGGATCATTTAGTTAAAAAGTCTGTTAGTTTCCATATCCTTAGATTTTATTAATCTCTATATTTAAACATTTCAGGTACTCAGGCACATATGTAGACATAGACACACATAGACAACCATATAAACATTTATCACTAGAACTATTGCAAATATACTTTGCTCTAATTTTGCATAGTAATACTCTACTTACTTCTTAGCTGTGCCTGCTTGATTCCATGCACGCTGTTGTTGATAATTTTATGGGGTTGCCTAGCTTATTTTTATATAATAATAACAAATATGTTATCCACTCAACAGATCCATATTTGGGGTTATATCTGTGGAAATGTTATTATTTTCAGATTCTACTATGAATCCTGAAAAGCATGATTTCATGGTAGTTCTTTTGATCTGTTTGTAGATATATCCATCATATTAGATATGGGTGATGAGGCAAAAGTTTATAAGTTTCTTTTCTTTTTTTTGAAATGGTCTGCTGTTTCTGGTAGTTGTGCAATACTGCAGCAATTGATTTTTTTAAAGCCAATTTTAGATCTATGGATGTGAAGAATGACATGATATTGAATGAAATATGGTTTCATTTTTCAGTTATTAGGTCTTTGATTTTCTCTAGACACTGTAATGGTGATTCAACAGACTGTTCATTTCCTTCTGTGGCATAACGGAGCTTCTTGTTGAATTCTTTGACTATTTATCCAGGGTACTGATAACAAAAGGGTAGTATGGTATGCCCAATTCATGTATTTTTGGGCAACCATCAAACTGTGGAAGATTTGTCCATTATTTTTCATTTAACATTTTTGTCCCTTTGTGATTTTAACCAACAACTCAATCCTAAACAATGTTTATTTTCAACCATAGGATACTTTTTGTCAGTTCAGAGTGGGTAGGTTTAAACTGAAGTAAATATTCTTAAGAAATTTAATTGACATTTCTTAATTGAATGCAGCTTTATTCATTATCAGCATAAGAACATCTCTATTCCTACCTCAAGATTTGACTTTTTCTCTATTCTGGTGCCCTCCATGTATGTTGAGACTATTTTTTTTTTATTTGTATATTATTGAATGTATATCCACCTTTTTCTTTATGTGTGTTAAATATATTTTCCATTATAGATTTCATCCTCTCCTTTTAAGTTAGCATTTGTCATATGTTTTCATATGTGGGGTGAGAAAAAGAACCTTACTTTGCATACTACCTTCAAAACCCAAAAGAAAATGATAAAAATAATTTTAATGATCTAAATGCAAAATCTTGAACTACAACCCTTAAAATCAGCAAGATAATTATTTCTCAGAGCTCAGTGCCGGCTGGGAAATGAATTGCTCTGAACAAATAAGCTTTTAAAGATTAATTGAAATTAAATCAGAGAATAAAGATAATCTAGAAGTGTTGTCCTTACTAGCCCCACAGAAATGGGAGCCATAGAATTTTTTTGACTTGAACATGCTTTGGATGATAGAACATCTGTGGAATCACCATGCTGAGTTAAGCTCTGGAATAATATGGAGCAATAAGGCAATATGATTCCCTCTGTGAACACAAATTAACAGATAACAGATAATCAGAGTTGGAAGGGACCTTGTAGGTCATCTAGTCCAACCCCCCACCCAAGCTGGAGACCCTACACATTTCTGGCAAATGGCAGTCCAATCTCTTCTTGAAAGTCTCAAGTGATAGCACTCCCACAACTTCCGAGGGCAAGCTGTTCCATTGGTTGATTGTTCTCACTGTCAGAAAGTTTCTCCTTATTTCCAGATTAAATCTCTGTCTTGTTCACTTTCCATCCATTATTCCTTGTCTGGCCTACAGGTGCTTTAGAAAATAGCTTGACCCCCTTCCTCCCTGTGGCAGCCTCTCAAATATTGGAAGACTGCTGTCATGTCTCCTCTGGTCCTTCTCTTTACTAGACTAGCCAAGCCCAGTTCCTGCAACTGTTCATTGTATGTTTTAGCCTCCAGTCCCCTAATCATCCTGGTTGCTCTTCTCTGTACTTTTTTTAAAGTCTCAACATCTTTTTTATAATGTGGTGAACAAAACTGGATGCAATACTCTAGGTGTGGTCTTACTAAGGCTTTATAGAGTGGTATTAGTACTTCCCTTGATCTTGATTGTATCCCTCTGTTAATGCAACTTAAGATTGCATTAGCTTTTTTGGCTGCTGCAGCACACTGCTGGCTCATATTTAGCTGGTTGTCCACTAAGACTCCAAGATCCCTCTCACAGTTACTGCTATTTTGCCTGGTTTCACCCAGTCTATATGTGTACTTTTGGTTTTTCTTGCCTAGGTGTAGGACTTTACTTTTCTCTACATTGAATTTCATTTTGTTAGATACGGCCCAGTGTTCTAGTCTGTCAAGATCCATTTGAATCTTGAGCCTATCTTCTTGGGTGTTAGCTATTCCTGCCAGCTTAGTATCCCCTGCAAATTTGGTAAGTTCCCCTTCTATTCCCTCATCTTAATGAAGATATTCAAATGTTGCAGTAGTAGTTGGTTCCATACAGAGTGTGTCTATTTTATCCTGACAGAGAACATTCCCATACCTTTTATTCAGGTACCGATCCCACATGGAATGTTTATAGAAAGGCCATCCATAAAAGTCTATAATTAGTCAGTATTATAATCACTATAGTATGCTTAATTTTTCTGAAGATATATTTTTAAAAAGCTTGTATGAGCTGGCTTTTTTATTTTCTTATTACTTATCTTAAAAAGTCATTATAGATGCCTTATAGTCAATAAATAACTTTTCAAAAAAATTAGATGATCCAAATTTGACAAGATCTCAAAATCTTGTGAGATTTGTAGCAAAATGCGCAAAATCTCATATGCTCATAAAATATCTGTTCTGCAGATGACATATGAGTGTTTGATAAGTGCTTTATCATTGCATTAAATTAGTAAAAGATCAGAGCATCAAGACTGTACAGCTTATAGAAGAGACCAGAATATGTGTAAACATTTTGAGTAGTCATAAATAATCTATATAAAAAGGTGATGCAAAATTAGCACTTCTGCTTTTTGCCTCTATCTTGCCAGATGCCAACACATTTTTTCTTTCATTTTCTTCATTCCATGGGAGAAAATGTTCTTCAGATTTCTTCAAATATGACTTCCTGCTATCAGATTCATTGTATACCTTATGCAAATTTGCATACTGAGTTGGCAAATATTTGGACACTCAACAAACATTGTCATAAGGTGAACTGATTCTTATCAGGACACAGGGGAACATAAAAGAGCTGAAATGATGATCTTGCTTTATTTTAAAAAAAGTCACTGTTAGGAATAAATGCAAAAAGAAATGCAGAAGAGCTAAAACTGCAAGTATGATGAATAAGCTGTGTTCACATCCATCAAATGTCTATGACCCTGAGTTTTCTTCTTACATTCTTTTCCTAATTTAATTTTCTCAATTTAATTTTTAATCAAATTATAGTTTCTTTTTTGTATTGTCAAACATTAAAATGTTCACCCACATTATGTAGTTGTAACCCTTGCATCAATTATGTAAATTACACCGATTTTCTTATGCATCTTGTGTGCCAGAAGAGAGGAAGGATTCTTAAACTGGAAGAAAAGGACTTCCTTAAAGCTATATAATGAGTTTACAGAGGCTAGATTTCCATTGGGGGTCATCCTGAGTTTGCAGATCAATTTATAGAACTACTGTATGGCATCTTTTCTTGTTCTCAAATTTTTATAGCAACTTCACAGTTGTTACAAAACTATTAGGGCTTTCCCCCCCAGTTGAATTAAAGTGCTCCTCCCCAATTCTTGATCATATATAAAATTATTAGCAGAATAAAACCTGCCTTTTCCATGGGCAGTCTCTATCCTGTCAAACACATAATGTCCTTTAAAGTTTCTGACCTCATATACAGGGTTAGAGTTAGTTGGAAGGGGGAAAGACAGTAGAAAGTTTATTCAATTGTTCAAAGATTTTTAAAGTTTTAATTACTCTTTTAAACCTAATTTAAATTTAAGCTTACATACATATTTAACTTAACATTGGGAGAAGAAAAGAAAAAAAATAGATAGTAGTCTCCCATCTCTCTCCCCATCAGTCCTCCTTTAGAGTGGTTACAATGGTCTAAGTTGATTATATATACACTCTAAATCAGAGGTGGGGAACGATGGCCCCTTTATGACTTCAACTTCCAGAATTCCTGAGCTGGCATGGCCGGCTTAGGAAGTCTGGAAGTCCACAGGTTATAAAAGGGCCATCGTTGTCCATTCCTGGTTTAAATCAATGTTTTACATCCCCAACTACTTTAAGATACATGGTGTTAAACTCTCAGGATTCCACATCATGTATCAGGATATGTGAATTGTTCACAATTACTCATCCAAATCATATTGGACTGGTGAAAAATGTAATATCCAACTCAAAACGTAGCCTCCAATCATTCTTCTGACAACCCATTCATGTCTGATCTCTCCAGTTATTAGGTTTTGTGTGCTAAGCTTAAAAAATTACTGCATCGTGTGATTTTTTTTCTTTTTCTAAGCATCATTATTTAGAAGTATATCGTAAAATCCCATGCTGTTGTCCTAACTATATTTCTTCCATCCAATAAAATATTACTGGCTCCCCTTAGATGCCACTACAAAGATGGTGATAATGAATGAAATTTTTCTTTGTTTAAATCCCTGTTCTAACCTCAACAACTTTTCTAATTTATAGCAAGGTCCAGCAGGAGAATAGAAGCCACACAATCCTCTGTCTACCACCACCATCCCTTATTGGGTCAAAAAATGTTTGTGCCCAGAGCTATCACTTTGCTAAAATGTAAGGACACTGTCTTTATTTATTTCTTTTCCTTTGTTTTAAATTATAAAATCATTAAACTTACTGGGAGAAAGAACTGTTTAATTCATTTTTGTAATATTCTTAAAACAATAAAAGTTGATTAGGAATTTGAATTGCAATTTTTTCATAATTCCTATTATACAAAATTAATGCTGGAGCTCTAGGGCATTCTGCACAGGTTTCTTAAACAACAAGAAAGTTCAATTGAAGTGATCCTGCTGCTATTTGATGAATACAGCAGGAAAAGCTTAATATACAATTTATTTCCCCATAAGTACATAAGAAATATGAGGATTATATGGAACTTTTTAGCATAAGATTTCGTTATGTAAATGAACACCCTAAGATTGCCATACTTTATTTATCTGGGCAATTAGATGCAGTGAACTGAACTTGCTTTTATGTAAATAGAAATAAGATTTCACTATTGGAGCTGATCTTAGGATGAAACTGTTTATTTTCTGTGCCATAGACCGTATTATACAATCTGCTCTCCAAATGTATACTTTCCTATTAAATACCAAGCACACACATTTTTTTTTCTTAGAAATAAGAAGCATTCTTTGTGAACACTGAGAAAATAGTCCAAATGCAACTTCTGGGACCATTGCAGGAAAAGACCCTCTTTATGTATTAGAAAGACAGACTTCTGACAAAAAGACAGGCATTCAGATTTGTAGGAGAGGCCTTTTGAAAAAAAATCCTGTTCATACCTGTTGTTATGTCCTGAGAACTCTAGGAGTTCTCACTCAGGTCCACTCACTTTGAGTGGGCGTTCTTCCCCTTTTCTCATTGGCTGGTTCTCCCCAGCAGCCAGCTATAAAAGCAGGCTGCGGGGTCCAACCAGTCGCTGATTGCTGCGAGCCAGTTCCTGGCGTGGCAAGCACGGTCAGCCCTTTATTGTTATAATAAAGTATTGTTGCACTCATGCTCTGGTTCAGCCTCTCATTGCTCAAACTTAACACTGGCGACGAGGATGGGATGGCTACCAGAAGCACCATGCAACCGCTGAGTCACTAGCCGCCGATCCGCAGCCCAGAGAGAGCGATCGGCCGGCGATAAGAGAAACGCTGATCCGCAGCCAGAGAGAGCGGTCAGCCAACAAAAAGAGCAAACAAAAAGAGCAAACGCTGATCCGCTGACAGAGAAAGCGGCCAGCAAGCGATAAGAAGCGAATGCTGATCCGCAGCCAGAGAGAGCGGTCAGAATTGAGAGTTAGAAGCGTCTGTAGCCGCTTGTTAGCCCAGCTACAGGGAAAGTGAAGCGCTGCGAGCCGCAGCCGCTCAGTATCAGGCGCGAAATTCAAATGGTTGTCATTTGAATTTCAAACCTAAAAGGTACAGCACAGCGCTGTAGCCAGTCACTGATGCCCACTCAGGCGCGAATCCAAACGCCATCAACGGCTAACAACCTAACGTGGTTAACCCAGAGAGAAAAGAGAGGATTGCAAACAGCCTCTCCTGAGCTGAAATCACTTGCCCACCATGGGCACTAAAACATTGTCTGCTGCCCCAGAGAGATTTTTTTCCTCAGGTTGTTCAACCGGTCCCAGCACCATGAGTTCCAATCCAGTCTTCCCGGCGTTCAAACCAGACGAGGAGAAGTGGGAATCGTATAAGAACCGCTTTAATCATTATATCGATGCAGTTGGCCTGGCGGATGCGGGGAGCATCGGAAAAATCGTATTTTAATCTACTGCGGAGCCACCGCTCACGATACTGCCGCAGCGCCGTGGCTCCTCGTGAGTTAAAAAACGCCCGTGGTCTGAGTTACTTGAAATTCTCACTAACCACTATTCTCCCAGGCCCTCACAGATTGCCAGGAGATTCACCTTCCGTATGAGGAAGCAATCGAGCAAGGAGACCATCAATCAATATATGGCCGCTCTCAGAACAGCAGCACTGCATTGTGGGTTTGGAACCTACCTGGAGGACATGCTCCTCGATCAATTAGTCTGCGGGGTCAAGGACCTCCACCTGCAAAGGCGCCTTCTCGCAAAAAAAGACCTCCACCTCGCACAAGCAGTCGAGGAAGCCTTGGCAGCTGAGCTGGCAACAAACTCAGCCACCGAAATCCAGGGCCCAAGTGCCAAGCTGACATCACTTCCAGTCCACTCCGAGGAGGTGGTAGCAGAGGAAACCATCAGTGATGAAAACGAAGTCCACCGCCTATCCAACGACAGACGGCCGCAGGTAGGAGCCAAACAAGAAAACATCGGTCCACCCAAGCACATCACCCTGTGCCTAGCCTGTGGGGATCTCATCAGAGGGCCACCTGCAAGTTTAAAGGAGCCACCTGCAATAACTGCCATAAAAGGGGACACATCGCGAGAGTCTGCCAAGCCCCCCAAAGCGCAGCACAAAGGCACCCTCCCTCGCACTCGGGACCACAGAGGCAAGTATTGAACTGTCACACGCATCACCTTGCCAAGCACACTTGCCACACTGTTAGTAAAATTTCTCTCTCTGTCTCCCTAGAAGGTAAACCGTGCCGCATGGAGGTTGACACAGGGTCAGCGCTCTCAATTATCTCGTGGAACACCCTTAAGAGGCTCCAACCAAGCCTATCCACTAGCCAGCTCCAGAGATGCCAGTTTGGCCTGAAGGACTACCAGGGGAAGACCATTCCTGTAATCGGCAGAGGCAAGTTTCTTGTCAGTTTTAAAGCTTTTAAAGGTCACCTACCTCTAGTGGTAGTTAACGGCAATCTACCCACCTTATTGGGGCTCGATTGGTTTCCCCATCTCGGCCTAGGGCTAACAGGAGTCCATGCTGTCTCAACCTCAGACACTGACTCCTTATTCGCTGATTACTCAGATGTATTCAGCGAAGAGCTGAGGTGTTATAACGGTACCCCCATCTCATTCTCAGTTGACCCCCAAGCAGTACCAATCAGGCTAAAACCGCGTAGGGTTCCATTTGCTATTCGGCCAAAACTAGATGCAGAATTGGATAAACTATTAAAACAAGGGGTCATTGAGCCAACAGATTTCGCCAAGTGGGAGACGCCCATTGTCACACCCCTCAAAAAAGACGGTAGCCTGAGAATTTGCTCGGACTACAAGACGACAATCAATAAATTTCTACAAGTTAGCGCTTATCCTGTGCCCGTCATCCAGCACTTATTACACACATTCGAACCGGGCAGCATTTTTGCTAAATTGGACATGTCTCAAGCATATCAACAGTTCCCTGTAGATAACCAAACAGCGGAACTCCAGACAATTGTCACTCACAGGGGTGCCTTCCGATGCAAGCGTCTCCAATTTGGCGTAAGCGTTGCCCCGGGTATTTTTCAATCCCTCATGGAGCGGATTTTGCAGGGCCTCCCTGGTGTAGTACCCTACTTCGACGACATCTTAGTCTCGGCCAGGGACAGACCCCAACTCTTCCAAAGAGTTCGAGCTGTGTTAGAGAGGTTCAGACAGCATGGCCTCAAGTTGAAAAAGAAAAATGTGCCATTGCCACTAGACAGGTGGACTTTCTGGGTTATAAAATTGACGCTTCTGGCATTCACCCCTGGAGTCCAAGGTTAAGGCAATCCACGAGGCACCCACTCCAACCTCCAAAACTGAACTACAGGCGTTCTTGGGGCTATTGAACTTTTACGCATCCTTTCTGCCCCATAAAGCATCAGTAGCTGAACCCCTACACAGATTACTGGATAAAAAGTCACCATGGCACTGGGGGCACAAGGAAGACCATGCCTTTAACGCCGTCAAATCACTACTCACGTCAGAGGCGGTACTTATTCAATTCGACCCTAACCTCCCTTTAGTACTGGCAGCAGACGCCTCCCCTTTTGGAATTGGGGCGGTACTAAGTCACAGGCTTCCCAATGGCGCCGAGGCTCCCATCGCCTTTTTCTCAAGGACGCTCTCTGCTACGGAGCGCAATTACAGCCAGATCGATAAGGAAGCCCTAGCAGTTGTTGCAGCCGTGAAAAAATTTCACGAATTCCTTTTTGGCCATTTTTTCGAGCTGGTCACGGACCACAAACCCCTCCTGGGCCTCCTAGCCGGGGACAAGCAGACCCCTCAAGTCCTCTCCCCGAGGATGACAAGGTGGACTTTTTTTTTTTATAGCAGCCTACTCCTACAGACTTATACACCGCCCGGGTAAAACACTGTCCCACGCTGACGCCCTCAGTCACTGCCCCTTACCTGCCCCGGCTGAAGACCCTGCTCCTGTCCACGCTATTTTCGAGATCACCCAGTTGGACCTACCCATCACTGCCCTGGACATTGCTGCTAAAACCAAGACAGACCGAACACTCGCCCAGGTGCTCGACTGGGTGAGGAGGGGGTGGCCGGGTGGCAATGTTGATAACAAATTCACACCTTTTAAGACTCGCATGCAGGAATTGTCAAGTCTGCAGGGCTGTCTACTATGGGGCACTCGAGTGGTCATCCCGGCCTCACTGCGTACCCGAGTTCTGGAAGCATTGCACGAGGGACATCCGGGCATCGTGAGAATGAAGGCGTTAGCACGCAGCTACGTGTGGTGGCCGGGTCTAGACGAGGACATTGTCAATTGGGTAAGTTCCTGCAACATTTGCCAGGAATCCCGTCCTGCTCCCCCCATTGCCACCCCTACTAGATGGGAAAACGCCAGCGCTCCTTGGTCCAGAATTCACATCGACCTAGCGGGCCCTCTGCATGGGAAGATGTTCCTAGTGGTCGTGGACGCCTATTCCAAATGGATTGACGTAGCACAGCTATCCACGACCACCACACTAGCAATCACCAATGTGTTAACACGCCTGTTCATTACGCACGGGCTACCCGACTCCATTGTCTCTGATAATGGCCCACAGTTCGCATCGACTGAGTTCAGCCGCTTCGCTGCCAACCTGGGTATCCGCCACATTTTCACAGCGCCATTTCACCCTGCCAGTAACGGGTTGGCTGAAAGGGCCGTCAGGACCACTAAGGAAGCCCTGGCAAGGTTCAACAAGGATGACTGGCACCACAAACTCTCGCGGTTCCTGATGAGCCAGCACTCAACTCCTTGTTCAGTCACCAATAAGTCCCCAGCGGAGCTCCTGGTGGGCAGGCGTCTGAGGACTGTATTGGACAGACTACACCCACAATACTGCCCTGACTCTCCCCTCGCTTCCTCATCGGGGGTTAGACATTTTATCTTACAGGAGCCAGTTTTCGCGAGGAACTTCGCTGGAGACCCCCTGTGGATCCCGGGCGAGATCGTAGCCATCACCGGGCCGCGGTCGTATCGGGTCAGACTGGAGGATGGCCGCGTCTGGAGAAGGCACATAGACCAACTGCGCAGACGCCTCAGCACCATCGCCAGCAGGGACCCAGAGGCACTAGACGAGGGGAGGCTTCATCCTCAGCCTCACATCCACATCACGCCCGGTGATCAGTTCACACCTACAGCCGGTTCCGAAAGCCCGAACACAGACAGCGGCGCCCAGACAGTTGGCCAGCCCGATCCAGCCTTCGAGAGCACATCCCCAGTGATCAACCCTACGAGCCCTGGGCAGGCTCAAACCGAGGGGCACACTGGTGACACTTTGCCAACTCTGCCTTCCCAGGCAGACCCCGGACGGACAGACGATGTTCCAGAGCTACGCCGTTCCGGGCGCCAACATAAACCTCCTGCCTACCTCAAAGACTATGCATGTTCGCATCTCGGGGGAAGGGGTGTTATGTCCTGAGAACTCTAGGAGTTCTCACTCAGGTCCACTCACTTTGAGTGGGCGTTCTTCCCCTTTCCTCATTGGCTGGTTCTCCCCAGCAGCCAGCTATAAAAGCAGGCTGCGGGGTCCAACCAGTCGCTGATTGCTGCGAGCCAGTTCCTGGCGTGGCAAGCACGGTCAGCCCTTTATTGTTATAATAAAGTATTGTTGCACTCATGCTCTGGTTCAGCCTCTCATTGCTCAAACTTAACACCTGTAGATCTTAACAATCATAGAGATTTGTAACAAGGGAGGTGATCCCTTCAGTACTCAGGTCCTAAGTAAATGAAAACCAATGGAGATCTTTCAGTGCATGAACCGTACAATCCTTATATACTGCTTGACAACTTCGTTGCTGCATTTTGCATCAATCACAACTTCCAAATGCTTTTAAGGGTCCCATGTGAACTCATGACAATCATGTTGATGCAGAATTTATAGATGCTACAAAAACACACAGTTTATCTTTTCTGGGCTAGAATAACTAGATCAACAGATGTCCTCTGCCACTGAGAAGAAATAAGGAAGTACATTTGTGTTTGATAGTTCAGATGAGCAAAGAAGAAGAAATGTGTTATTGTAGATTATTTAATAAACTTTTAATAGATGGTTATATAATTTCTATATTAACCAATTAAAGACTTCCTGCTTCTGGCAGAAAAACATAAATAATCACTAGATGACAGCAAAGAGGTATGGGAAATTTCTAGTCTTTTCTGCCATCTCAAGACTTTGATTTTTGTTTTTTGTAGCCCCAATCAAATAGATTTATCTTTTGTTATCATAATCTATTTTACCTTTTTATTGATTGTATTATTAAATCACCAGATTTCAAATGATTCCCTGCAAGTTATATCCTGCACAACATACAAAAAGGGAAAATCAAGATAAAGTAGAACTAAGCAACTTAATAAAGTGGTGATAGTTCTCACTTTCCAAATATCCTCCAGAATATTACATTACCTATTTTTTCTTTTTTAAAATTATGGGCTAGAACAGCTAGATCAACAATTGAACACTGACTGCTGTTCCATACCATTGAGTAATCCTTCTGAGAGATGGAGACGAAAGAGTGCCAACAGCATTCAGTTACAGAAAGAAAATCAGTTGGATAATCATAAAAACCAAGCAAGGTAAGCTGCCTATTCTTACCCCCACTCTCTCAAAAATACCACCATTTTTAGTGACAGTGTAGGAGATGACCAGGCTGGGCTCGAGGGAGGGGACAAGTACATCATCAGTCTTGAGTCCCTTCATGCCCACAAGAGATCTAAGTCCAGCCCATCTTGAATTCTGTTGACTTTTATCTATCACCAATTTGTTTTGATTGTCGGTAGTTCAGATTCTTGAACAGAGTGTTTGCATGCAATAAGCACGTATTCATTTGAACTGCCTTGAGATCTGATTTCCTGTAATTGACAGACAGCTTTGTCTCAGGCTTAATTTCAGTGGAACAACTTGTTAGATGCTTTTTAAAAAAAGCTTCCAAATTGTATTTCTGACTAAGCTGATATAACATGCAGAAATTCAGTGTAGTTGCATTTTTTTGCATATTTTGAAGCAAACATAAGAAAATAAGAAATACACTGCTATATCAATCCAAAAGTTTAATTAGGTTTAGCACATTGATATTCAGTGCATTTATGATATCTAAGCACTTTCTCTGAGTGTGCTTTTTTAGAGATTGAAGAGATAACAGCGATGAAGATTTGCTGGAAAAATATGAGACAACTGAGTCCTGAAAAAACAGAAGGTATGACAAAAAAACCCAAACCAATCCTGCCTTGATAATCTTTGGTATGAGAGGGGGCAGTGGGGAAACGCTGGAAAAACTTTCAAAATTCTGTTATTATACCCTACAATAATAACAAATTAAGTTATTCCTGCAATCCTTTTGCTATCTATTTCCTACCTGATTTACTTCTGTAGCCCCTCAAGGTAAGACCAGACTTGAAAGCCAAAGTCATGCAGGACAAGATTACTTTTCTTATTAGGCAACAGTAATAGAATCTTGGAAGTTTTTACCCACTTTCTCCCCCCTCCCTTTATCTTAATGAAAACTAGGGAAGGTCTTGTGGGAGACCTGCTTTGCATTCAGGTTTCTTTTACCTGACCATTGTCTTGGTTACAGCTCTTCTTTATATGCATAATAGCAATAGCATTAGCATTTAGACTTACATACTCATCTAAGCAATTTACAGAGTCAGCATATTGCCCCAACAGTCTGGGTCCTCATTTTACTGATTTCAGAAAGATGGAAGGCTGCGCCAGTGAGAATTGAACTGCCAAATTTCTGGAAGATGGCAATCATCAGAAGTAGCTGCAGTACTGCATTCTAACCACTTTGCCACCACAGCTGTTAAGATTATTATGACACGTGAAACTAAAAAGGCTTAATACCTCTGTAACTCCCAGAATTCCTGGCTTGCAAAGATACATCGATAGTAATATGTTTATACTATTTGATTATTCAAAATATCTTCAATTGTTTTGAGAAGATATAAAATATTTTATGTAAATCATTAGAAGGAAGAGTTTGATCTTGATAAATGTCTGAAAGGTATTTCACAACCACTGATACATTGTTGAAAGAAGCATTATTTAAATTAGATTATTGCCATTTGCTATTGCTATAATTACTAAATAGAAGACAAGTGGAATCTTTGGAATGCTACTGTGTACAACAACTCTGCTGTAGGATTAGCAAATTATTTTAAACTCAGAGGATAGCTGCCTGTGGCGTTCGGAAAAGACTGAGCTAAAGTCTTCACTCCAGTCCATGTTTCCAGCGGGAACACAGACTGTTCCTATTGGCTGATGCCATTTGACAGCTGGCTATAAAAGGGAGCTGTCAAACGGCATCAGCTGTTGTCTGCCAGCTGGCTGCCTTGTTAGCGTGGCAGCTGCGGCAACCCTTTATTGTTACAATAAAGTAAAAGCTGAAGTTCGCTCCGTGTTCGCCTCAGGTTATTCCGCCACTCTACAACACTGGCAACGAGGGTGGGATACATATAAGAGGCAACCGGGCAAAGAATCGCTGAGCGAAGTCACTACAAAAAAGAGCCGAAGTCACTACCGAGCTGTATGTCACTTTAAGAGCTTACTGTCACTATTTGTGAGCGCGAATTTCAACTTTCCATGGAAGATGTGGCACCACTGAGTTGAGATGACTTCGAACCCTGCATTCCTGCCTTTCAGACTGACAGCAGAAACATGAGAATCCTACAGAAACCGATTTGACTGTTTCCTAGATGCCATAGACCTCGCTGACATTTCCGACCATAGGAAAAAGTCCTACTTTTAAAGTTTTTGCGGGGCCACAGTGTCTGACACTGCTACGGCATTATTGGCTCCACATTCAATTAAGACTGTTCCATGGGAAGAATTGCGGGAAATTCTTTCCAACCACTATTCCCCTAAGCCATCCCAAATTGCCTGGTGTCATGCTTTTAGGAGACAGATTCAAGCTGAGGGAGAGACTATTAGTGGGTACCTGGCTGCCCTATGAACAGCTGCCTTGCATTGTGGGTTTAGAGACTATCTGGAAGACATGTTATTAGACCAACTAGTTTGTGGAGTCAGGGATTTAAGGCTACAAAGGTGTCTATTGGCTAAAGGGGATTTAACCCTTAAATTAGCAATTGAAGAGTCTTAAGCTGCTGAACTATCAGTACTTTCAGCAGCAGAAATTCAGGGAAATCCAATTAGCCAGAGCAGCTCAGCCATCCATTACGATGAAGCCTCCACAGAAGAAGGCTATGAAGAGGCTAATGATGTAAATCAACTCAGGCAGCAAAAAACTAGTCAAAGGGAGAACAGGCCAACCCCCAATCTACCTCCACGGCCTCAGCCCATTTGTCTAAGCTGTGGGGGAAACCACCACAGGGCATCCTGCAAGTTCAGGAATGCCATTGTCTAAAATGCCAGAGGAAGAGTCATTTAGCCAGGATCTGTCAAGAAGGAGAGACTTTTGCCCAAAAGCCTCAGACAACCCAACATTTCCAAAAACAAGCTGAAGACTGTTTTACCTGCTATCAAGCCAAGCTGACTAACAAAGGCTCTAACAAAATCAGTGTTTTTGTTTCTATAGAAGGGAAACCTTTCAGGATGGAGGTTGACACAGGCTCAGCACTGTCCATCATCTCATGGAGCACCTTGAAACAACTACTTCCCAGAATGGCTAAGAAGAAGCTTCACGGCTGCCAGTTAACCCTACCTGACTACCAAGGCAGAACCATCCCAGTCATTGGAAAAGGCAAGTTTTTGTTCAATTTCAAAATGTTAAAGGTCACTTGCCTTTAGTGGTAGTGGATGGTGCCCTCCCTAGCCTGTTGGGGTTAGACTGGTTCCCTGGCCTTGGCCTCCATATAAGCGGAATCCACTCTATTACAAATGCTGAAGCGGACACCTTGTTTAATGACTATGCTGATGTGTTCAGCAAGGGGCTGGGCTGTTATTCAGGAATCGCAATATCTTTCAACTTGGACCCTCAGGGAGTACCAATCTGTTTAAAGCCTCAAAGGGTACCTTTTGCAATCTGCCCCAAATTAGACATGGATCTTGACAAATTAATTAAACAGGGTGTATTAGAGTCTGTGGACTTTGCAAAATGGGAAAGCCCAATAGTGACACCCCTGAAGAAAGATGGTAGCGTAAGAATCTGCGCAGATTTAAGACGTCATTGAATAAATATTTACAAATCAGCGCTTATCCAGTCCCTGTTATCCAGCACCTACTACGTTCTTTTGAGCCAGGAACCATTTTCGTGAAATTAGACATGTCACAGGCCTATCAACAATTTCCTGTTGATGACACAGCCACTGAACTACAAACTATTGTAACGCATAGGGGCGCTTTTAAATGTAGGCACCTCCAATTTGGCGTAAGTGTGGCCCTAGGGATTTTCCAATCTTTAATGGAAAGACTTCTTCAAGGATTACCAGGTGTAATTCCGTATTTTGACAACATTTTAATATCTGCTCCTGACAACCTCTATTACTGCAAAGAGTCAGAGGAGTCCTCAGTCGTTTCAGGAAGCATGGTCTTAAGCTAAAAAAAGAGTAGTGCACTATTGCCACCCCACAGGTAGAATATTTGGGATACAGAATTGACGCCTCTGGTATTCACCTAATCAAATCCAAAGTAAGGGCTATTCATGAGGCACCCACACCAACTAACAAAACTGAGCTCCAGGCCTTTTTAGGACTTCTTAACTTTTACGCTTCATTTTTGCCACATAAAGCTTTGGTTGCAGAGCCTCTGCACAGACTCTTGGATAAGCAATCCCCTGGCACTGGAGACCTAAGGAAGCCCATGCTTTCTGTGCAGTCAAATCATTGCTCACATCCGATGCTGTTCTGATCCAATTTAATGAGCATTTACCTTTAGTTTTAGTACCAGATGCTTGTCCTTTTGGCATAGGTGCTGTTTTAAGTCATAGACTGCCTAATGGTTCTGAGGCACCCATTGCCTTTTTCTCCAGAACTTTTTCCCCAGCTGAGCGCAACTCCAGCCAAATTGACAAGGAGGCTTTGGCTGCAGTTGCTTATGTCAAAAAATTCCATGAGTTTCTATATGGACACTATTTCGAGTTGGTTATGGATCACAAGCCTCTGTTAGGCCTTCTGTCAGGCAATAGACAAACTCCTCAGATTTTGTCTCCAAGGATGATCAGGTAGACTTTATTTCTGGCTCCCTATTCCTATACACTGGTTCATCGAGCTGGCAAGAGTCTCTGCCATGCTGATGCTCTTAGTCATTGCCCCCTGCCTGTTCCTGTGGAGGATTCTGCACCAACTAATGCTATGTTCCTGATCAATGATCTCAAACTTCCCATCACCGCCCTTGATATCGCTGCCCACTCTGTCAGGGACAAGGTAATCACCCAAGTCCTTGACTGGGTGGGAAGGGGGTGGCCTGCAATTCCTTATGCCCCCGAATTCATGCCTTTCAAAACTCGCCAGCAAGAACTGTCTTCTTTGCAAGGCTGTTTACTTTGGGGAACTAGGGTAGCTATCCCTTCCAAGTTGCAAGCCTCAGTTTTAAAGGTCCTGCATGAAGGGCATCCCGGCATTGTCAGAATGAAAGCCCTCACTCGCAGTTATGTATGGTGGCTGGGCATGGATGCTCAGATTACAAGTTGGGTGAATGCTTGTCAGCCATGCCAAGTTACCAGACCTGCTCCACTCACATCCACTCCAGGCAGGTGGGAAGATTCTGGGACCCCTTGGTCCCAGGTACATATTGATCTGACTGGCCCCTTTCATGGACGTACATTCCTGGTGATGGTTGATTCTTTTTCTAAATGGGTAGAGCTGACCTTGATGACCACCACAACTTCAGAAGCCATCACTAAGGCTCTATCAAGGATATTCACTACTCATGGCCTCCCTGACACTATCATGTCTGATAACGGCCCCCCAGTTTACTTCCTGTGAGTTTGAGGTCTTCCATCTAACCTGGGAATCAGGCACACACCTACAACTCCTTTCCATCCTACCAGTAATGGCCTGGCTGAAAGAGCAATCAGATCTGCTAAGGAGGTCCTGGAAAGGCTTGGGCCCATAGATTGGCACTCTAGGCTTCCTAAGTATCTTCTAACCTAGCACACGACTCCCTGTGCTACCACTAATAGGTCCCCGGCTGAACTTCTCATGGGTAGATGTCTGAGGACTACTTTAGACAGACTCCATCCATATTATGCCCCAGTCATGCCCCGAGGATCAAATAGCCAGGCAAGGGAGTTTGCTGAAAATGACCAGGTCTATGCCCAGAATTATGCGGGACACCCTTTGTGGATGCCTGGGCAGATTGTGGCGGTAACCAGTCCTAAGTCTTACAGGGTCCAACTGCAAGATGGGCGCATCTGTCACCGCCATATCAATCAACTTAGAAGGCATTGGAGTTCGTCTGCAGATGCCACTCAAGACGTTCCTGCGACAGAGAAACCACCGGTGCCCAAAGAAACTTCCCGCGAATCTGACAGGAATGCAAGCCTACCTGAGCAGCCATTTGTCTCTCACCCAGAGACGCTTGAAGCTGAGATGCCAGCTTTGTCGGCACCAGAAGTTGCCCAACAAGGAGAAAAGTTCCTTCCAGCAGCAGCTTCATCAGAACCTAGAAGATCTGGCCACCTGCGCAAGCGCCTGAGTTATCTGAAGGACTACGCATACTCCGTTCTGGGGGAAAGGAGTGTGGCATTCAGAAAAGACTGAGCTGAAGTCTTCACTCCAGTCCATGTTTCCAGAGGGAACATGGACTGTTCCTATTGGCTGATGCCGTTTGACAGCTGACTATAAAAGGGAGCTGTCAAACGGCATCAGCTGTTGTCTGCCAGCTGGCTGCCTTGTTAGCACGACAGCTGTGGCAACTCTTTATTGTTACAATAACGTAAAAGTTGAAGTTCGCTCCGTGTTCGTCTCAGGTTATTCTGCCGCTCTACAACACTGCCACCAAATGCTTTGTAGACTAAACTTCTGTTTATCATACATTCTGGCTTCTAGCACTAGGGACCTCCC
Organism: Pseudonaja textilis; assembly: GCF_049901715.1. NCBI lineage: Eukaryota > Metazoa > Chordata > Lepidosauria > Squamata > Elapidae > Pseudonaja > Pseudonaja textilis. Next base: position 29,289,988 of record NC_141992.1, on the reverse strand, counting down.
TTTCTTTCCACAGCAGTCTCAATGAATTGTTTCACTGTCAGGAGTGAACTATGAAGGGAAAGAAAGTTAGAAAAGTGAGAACTTCAGTTTCTTTATATAAATATATATGCACAGGCATTTCTGTAGCTGAGTCTCCTAGGGAACAAGCTGTGAATAGAAGGTGAACTTTTTCCTTATAAGCTGGAAGCAATTCAGTAGATAGTATATGAATAGTTCGAGAACAAATTGCTGGATGATGTGTGCAGCAACTCAGTCAGATTTTTAAAACCATGTATAATCATCAAGTTTTTGTGCCATTTCAAACATTATTGTTGGGGAAACCAGGAAGGATATAGAAAGAAATGCATTTTCTAATTTAAAGAATATTGTAGAAGATGCAAACTGACATGTGGTCTTTGACTTTTTGAAGAATGTTTTCATTTTGGGAAGTTCAGATTTAACTGATTTCCTCTGGAGAACCTATTATTTTGATTTTTCTTTAAAAATGTGCTTTTTCAAAAAAACAAAATTGTAGTCCTTTTGCTCAAGAAAGGTTGACATACAAATTTGTTTTTAAAGGAAAAAAAGTCAATCCAGTAGATGCAGTAACCTTTATGAACACAACTATTTGGGAAATAAAGACTACACAAGACAAAAAAATAAGGGAACTTTGAGAATACTTTCTGATAGTTCTTTACTTGTAAACTTTATTTATTACGTATACTTACATTTTATTGTATGCTGGAAACTATCCAGAGTCTTTCAAGTATTGTAGTGTAATAAGTAGTGTAATAAGATTGGGACTGGGTTAGGGACTTCTGTCCTCACTGTGAGTTATGTTGGGGTATGTGTGTGCACAAAGGAAGGCTCAGCCAATCTCATTGTACTGTAGGAAGTTAGCACCTGTCCTAGAAAATTGAAATAGCCTAGGAAATATTAAAAAGGCAGAATATTTCCTCTAAAAAGAGTAGAAACTCAGAAGCAGAAACTCACCCCAGAAGCAGAATCTCACCCCCACCTTCATTATTGGGTGGGCCATTAAGGCCTGGGCCAGAATACTTTGTATAACAAGGAACTCCAGGTAAAGAAAGCTATAGCAATTGCCAAAAGCCCTTTTAAGGGCATAATCACTCAGCAAGGCTAGACCAAGTCTGGAACTCAGGACAGCCTACAGAGTTGCCCCTCTGGGAATCTGACAACCAATTAGAATAAAAGCTCCAATTCAAATCCAAACAGAGGGTACAAAACCCAGGCACTCTCAGCACCTCAGCCCTTTTTTCTTGATCTCTTCTCACCTTGAAGCATGTGATCACCCTTCTCTGGAGCTCCAGGCCATGTGGTCCTGTCCACCATTAAACCTTCTAAGCAGCCTCCATGTTTCCATTGTCTTTTTCCCAACTTGGAACTGAACCCAGAAGGATATTTCTTTCAACAGTACACATGTTGTATTCTGACGATAAACATAAATGTAAAAAGTATATAACTAACCAGCCAGTTAATCAGTAAGCAAACAAATTGAGTGGAATAAAATTTCCAGGATTTTTAAAAACATGAGCAGACCAATATAGCTAGGGGAATGTATTATAGCTTCAGTCAAAACCTAAGATAAGAAGAAGAAATTAAATATAGTCGTGGATGGCTATTAAAGGTAAAGTACTGGAATTCAGTCCTGGGTTAACTATTGGACAAAGGGGAAAACTTTGTAGGATAAGTCTAACGTTTTTCAAATTTGGCAACATTAAGATATGTGGAAACTCCCAGAAAGCTGGCATGGGAATTCTGAGAGTTAAAGTCAGGACTTCTTAAAATTGCCAAGTTTGAAAAGCACTACACTGACTAAAAAAAACTATACTGTTGAAAGCATGCAAAATATTTTCTGGTAAACATCTCGCATATTTGAAAAATTGAATCATACCTTAAAGCAAAATATTAATACTAGATAGAATTTGTTAGTGGCATTATTTGTCCTATCAGAGAGCAAGTGGAAACAAAATTCCTATTTTAAGGAACAGATATTTTACAATTGTTAGCTTCCAAATACTAACTAAAAGAGAGACATTTTAGTTGTAGAATCCAATTATCCAGAAAATAAAAACAAAACATGCTGATTTATTATCCAGAAAATAAAAACAAAACATGCTGATTTATTATTTTGTTCAATCACTATAGTCTGCTTTCATCTTTCAGAGTTTAATTAAGGAAATCAAACTATGACTCATCATTTATTGGCAGCTTCTTACACAAATACTGGCAGATATAAGTTCAAAGTATAAATAATGCCTTAAATCAAATAAAACAAACAAAAGGACACAAGCTCAGTATTGTAAAATCACTGGATGGTGCACTTTTATTATGCATGGGTAAGTTGAATTGGTAGTTAGAATGATGTTTGGAAATGGTACCTCAACATTGAATAGTGAGGGGCTCTGTCACAACACCCCCAGTCCAAAGCATTGTGCTTAATTTGCCAGGTACTTCACTTTGTTGGAAATAGCTTCTGTAGATGTGCTAACGACTAGAGCCATAAGGCCACTGAACCTGTCAAATCAATAGAGTGCAGCAGCTGCAATGTGACAGCTGGAAACATGGTATTATCTTGCTTGGTGGAGGCATGCTGAAAGAGTGCTTTGTCAAAGCATCAGTTGAAAGGAAGTAGAAATCAGTGAAACTTGTTTCTAATTAAATATGAATAAGGATATACTTCAATAATGGCATCGTGCACACTTATTCCTTGAATTTGAATAAAAAATGTAAGAGGACACTGAAAAAATACATGAAATAATTCAGGCATAATGGTACTTCTTTTTCAGAAAGCAGTTCAGATACCAGCAAATGCAATATATTTGATTAAACGGAACATGAAGATTGTTGCAACAAATTTGGGGAATAAAAGAGACATACATTTATTGTTTTGCAAATTAATCCTATGGAAAGACCCTTGAATCTTGTTATTTGAATATAGTACAGGGCTAGCCCTGTACTATAAACATACTGTTTTAGACTACTCTGTTTTAGATCAAATGGTCAAGGCAATTGCTAATAAAAAATGTGCAACATATCAAAGCTGAAATGATTTTTAGTGACAAGGCTTTAGGTAGGCACAACTGTACAACTCTGGCTTTTGTGGGTCACAGTTTCCTTTTAGTGAATATACAACATTGAATAACACTGTCAAATCATGGTCAATGCTAGCATCAACTTCTGAGGCCAAGGGAACAACACAATGACATGATATTGGCATGGAACCATTTTTTCAAGTTCAATCCTCATGCAGCCACCTTGCTTGCCAACTGATTACAAAAAATCTATATCTATTCCCATTCCATTCTTTCACAGAACTAGATGTCAGGCCAAGAATAATTCAAGGCCAAATGTTACACAATAGATTTCATTGGTGTTACACCTGCTCCTACAAAATCCCCTTCAGGGACAGAAGTCTACTTATTTTAGCTATGTTGGTATCATAAGACCTGCTTGACATCTAAAGAAAATGTAATGATAAGCTCCACAAATTGATCCAATATAACATCAAAATACAAGCTCTCCCCTTTCATGCGTACAGCATTGCATACACATATGCAAGAGGCAGAATTTGCAGTGAAACCTCAAAACATACGTTTTGTCACTCATTCCCTCTGTAGTCACATGTAGGTACAAATTGCAAATTCTGCAATTCTCATTCTTACATATTTGGTCTGAATGCAAGGTATAAGCAACCAGATGTAGCTTCCAATATTCTATCCTCATTCCATAGCAGAATGGGGGAATTCAGTGCCTTGGATTATAAGCCACCAATGACCTCATGGTCTACAATAGACAATAAAATCTTCAGTGGTGTGTCACATGCCACACTGCCTTCTCCAGTCAATTAAAGCCCTAATGGAGGCCCTGTTATCTAGACTGAATCTTCCTTTCCTTCCGCCTTTCTCTACTCCCTTTAGCTTTCTGCTGCCAGTGTCACCATTAAAGATACAGACCTCCCAAATTGTTGCAGTCACAAAAGCAGTTCTTACTATCTTTAAGGCAGGTTAGCCTCTCTGCCAGTAGATTCAATGAAATATAGCTTGCAGCAATTAAACTGAACAAAACTTCTCAAATTAAACCCATATACATATACAATAAAAGAATTGAGAAGTCTTTTTAGAATCCTCTGACAAATGCCCTTATAAGTACAGAAAATAATTCTTCTTAATATAAAAAAGAAACATGCAATTGTTGTTTGCTTGACAACTCTGTAGTCAGACAATCCAAGTTCTTTCTGTTCATCAAAATGTAGCACTGTAGTTCTTCTTTGGCAATCAGCACTAATACCAAGCAACAAAACACAATTTTATAAGCCATCACAATTTTATAAATATCAGCTTTTGAAGTATGCCTCTGAGACAATAAAAGCTCTCCAATTCAGTTTTCAACAACTCCTGCCTCAAGTTTACTCTTATATTATTACTCTTGTATGACATATACAGCAGAAGTAGATTGGGAAATTGCCCTTTCTCTAAATAAAATATGTCAACTTACTAGGGGCATAGCAAAGTTCTGATAATTTTTGAAGATGACACCCTAGCCACAACCCCCTCATTACTCTAAAAATATTTTTTCAATACTTGGAATCCAACAATAAGAAAGTTGTGGTGCTATTAAGAGCAAAGAACATGGCAGGTTATTAATGTGGTAGCATTAGGCTATTAATGTGGTAGCATTAGCATTAGAATGGTCTGTCAATGTGCACATGCATTTAAACACTTTTCATGGAGTCTCCATTGGGACATGTGTCTCCCAGAATGGAATTAGGGACAGGTATGAATTTTAGTATCTTCAGTTAGGCATGTGTTCATTCTTTTTCTTTCCTAGCTGGTAAGTAGCATTGCCCACTTAGCATAGCAGTTACAGAAAGGAGAAGGAAAATATATGTCTGGATTTTTTTTGGCCAAGGTATAAGAAATAACTTTGGGCAGTGTTTTGTTTGAGCAATGAGAGGCTGAACCAGAGCATGAGTGCAACAATACTTTATTTTACAATAAAGGGCTGACCGTGCTTGCCAAGCCTGGAACTGGCTCGCAGCAATCAGCAACCGGTTGGACCCCGCAGCCTGCTTTTATAGCTGGCTGCTGGGGAGAGCCAACCAATGGGAATGGGGGAATAACGCCCACACAAAGTGAGTGGACCTGAGTGAGAACTCCTTGAGTCCTCAGGACATAACACCCCTTCCCCCCAGATGCGAACATGCATAGTCCTTGAGGTAGACGGGGGGTTTGTGTTGGCGCCCGGAACGGCGCAACTCGGGAACATTGTCTGTCTGTTCGGTACCAGTCTGTGATGGTCGAGCCGGCATAGTGTCGCCAACACTCTCTCTGGACTGGGCATCCTCGGGAAACACCGGGTTGGTTACTGGGGTCGAGCTCTCGTGGGTTGGATCAGGCTGGTCAACTCTCTGGGCGCTGTTGTCCGAGTTTGGGCTGACCGGAACGACCGCTGGTGCAGACTGGTCGCTGGGTACGATGTGGCTGGGCGGCGGATGAGGCGGCTCCCCTTCGACTGGAGACTCTGGACTCTTGTTGGCAAGGGTGCTGAGGCGCCTTCTAAGCTGGTCTATATGTCTCCTCCAGATGCGACCATCCTCCAGCCTGACTCTATACGATCTCGGCCCGGTGATGGTGATGACCTCGCCTGGAATCCAAAGTGGGTCCCCGGCGAAATTCCTTGCGAATATCGGTTCCTGTAACAAAAAATGTCTAACCCCCGACGTAGAAGCGAGGGGAGAGTCAGGGCAGTATTGTGGGTGCAATCTGTCCAATACAGTCCTCAGGCGCCGGCCCATCAGAAGTTCCGCTGGGGACTTATTGGCGACTGCACAGGGGGTTGAGTGTTGGCTCATCAGGAACCGTGCGAGTTTGTGGTGCCAGTCATCCCTGCCAAACCTAGCGAGGGCCTCTTTGGTGGTCCTGACGGCCCTTTCAGCCAACCCATTACTGGCAGGGTGAAATGGGGCTGTGAAAATGTGGCGAATGCCCAGGTTGGCAGCAAAAACGGCTGAATTCTACTGATGCGAACTGTGGGCCATTATCGGAGACAATGGAGTCGGGTAGTCCATGTGTAACGAACAGGCGCGTTAACACGTTGGTGATTGCTAGTGTGGTGGTCGTGGATAGCTGCGCCACGTCTATCCATTTGGAATAAGCGTCCATGACCACTAGGAACATCTTTCCATGCACGGGACCTGCCAGATCGATATGGATTCTAGACCAAGGGGCGTTGGCGCTCTCCCATCTGGTAGGGGTGGCGATAGGGGGAGCAGGACGGGATTCCTGGCAAATGCTGCAGGAACTTACCCAATTGACAATGTCCTCGTCTAGACCCGGCCACCACACGTAGCTGCGTGCTAACGTCTTCATTCTCACAATGCCGGGTGTCCCTCGTGCAACGCCTCCAGGACTCGGAGTGCAGCGAGGTCGGAATGACCACTCGAGTGCCCCACAGTAGACAACCCTGCAAACTGGACAGCTCCTGCATGCGAGTCTTAAAGGGTGCGAATTTGTTATCGACGTTGCCTCCCGGCCACCCCCTCCTCACCCAGTCGAGCACCTGGGCGAGCGTTTGGTCTGCCTTGGTTTTAGCGGCGATGTCAAGGGCGGTGATGGGCAGGTCCAACTGGGTGATTTCAAAAATGGCGTTGACAGGAGCTGGGTCTTCAGCCGGAGCGGGTAAGGGCAGCGACTGAGAGCGTCGGCGTGGGATAGAGTTTTGCCCGGCGGTGAATAAGTTTGTATGAATAGGCCGCTAGGAAAAGTGTCCACCTTGTCATTCTAGGGAAAGGACTTGAGGTGTCTGTTTGTCGCCGGCCAGTAGGCCCAGGAGGGGCTTATGGTCGGTGACCAGTTCGAAGAAATGGCCAAAAAGGAATTTGTGAAACTTTTTCACGGCTGCAACAGCTGCTAGGGCTTCCTTGTCTATTTGGCTGTAATTTCGCTCCGTGGCCGAGAGCGTCCTGGAGAAAAAGGCGATGGGGGCCTCGGCGCCATTGGGGAGTCTGTGACTAAGGACCGCCCCAATTCCAAAAGGGGATGCGTCTGCTGCCAGTACTAAAGGAAGGTTGGGGTCGAATTGGATGAGCACTGCCTCTGACGTAAGTAGTGATTTGACGGCGTTAAACGCCTGGTCTTCTTTGTGCCCCCAGTGCCACGGTGACTTTTTGTCTAGTAATCTGTGTAGGGTTCGGCTACTGAGGCTTTATGGGGCAAGAAGGATGCATAAAGTTTAGGAGCCCCAAGAAGGCTTGTAGCTCCGTTTGGAGGTCGGTGTGGGAGCTTCGTGGATCGCCCTAACCTTGGACTCCAGGGGTGAATGCCAGAGGCGTCAATTTTATAACCCAGAAAGTCCACCTGTCTAGTGGCAATGGCACATTTTTCTTTTTTAACTTGAGGCCATGCTGTCTGAACCTCTCTAACACTGCTCGCACTCTCTGGAAGAGTTGGGGTCTGTCCCTGGCCGAGACCAAGATGTCGTCGAGTAGGGTACTACACCAGGGAGGCCCTGTAAAATCCGCTCCATGAGGGACTGAAAAATACCCGGGGCAACACTTACGCCAAATTGGAGACGCTTGCATCGGAAGGCACCCCTGTGAGTGACGATGGTCTGAAATTCCGCTGTTTGGTTATCAACAGGGAACTGTTGATATGCTTGAGACATGTCCAATTTAGCAAAAATACTGCCCGGTTCAAATGTGTGCAATAAGTGCTGAATGACGGGCACAGGGTGAGCGCTAACTTGTAAATATTTATTGATTGTTGTCTTGTAGTCCGAGCAAATTCTCAGGCTACCATCTTTTTGAGGGTGTGACAATGGGCGTCTCCCACTTGGCGAAATCTGTTGGCTCAATGACCCCTTGTTTTAGTAGTTTATCCAATTCAGCGTCTAGTTTTGGTCGAATAGCAAATGGAACTCTCCGTGGTTTTAATCTGATTGGGACTGCCTGGGGGTCAACGGTGAACGAGATGGGGTTCCATTATAACACCCCAGCTCCTCGCTGAACACATCTGCGTAGTCAGCGAATAAGGAGTCAGTGTCTGAGGTTGAGACAGCATGGACTCCTGTTAACCCTAGGCCGAGGTGGGGAAACCAATCGAGCCCCAATAAGGTGGGTAGATTGCCGTTAACTACCACTAGAGGTAGGTGGCCTTTAAAAGCTCTAAAACTGACAAAGAACTTGCCTCTGCCGATCACGGGAATGGCCTTCCCTGGTAGTCCTTCAGACCGAACTGGCATCTCTGAAGCCGGGTAGTAGATAGGCTGGGGTGGAGTCTCTTGAGGGTGTTCCACGAGATTATTGAGAGCGCTGACCCTGTGTCAACCTCCATGTGGCACGGTTTACCTTCTAGGGAAACGGAGAGAGAAATTTTACTAACAGTGTGGCAAGTACGCCTGGCAAGGCGGTGCGTGCGACAGTTTAATACTTGCCTCTGTGGTCCCGAGTGCGAGGACGGGGGTCTGTGTGCAGCGCTTTGGGGGGCTTGGCAGACTCTCGCAATGTGCCCCCTCTTATGGCAGTTGTTGCAAACGGCTCCTTTAAACTTGCAGGTGGCCCTTTGATGTGATCCCCCACAGGCTAGGCACAGAGTGATGTGCTTGGGTGGACCGGTGTATTCTTGTTTGGCCCCTACCTGCGACCGTCTGTCTTTGGTGAGGCGATGGACATCATTCTCATCGTTGTGGGCTTCCTCCGCTTCCACCTCTTCGGAATGGACTGGGAACGATGCTAGCTTGGTGCTTGGGCCCTGAATTTCGGTGGCTGAGTTCGTTGCTAGCTCGGCTGCTAGGGCCTCCTCTACCGCTTGCGCGAGGTTGAGGTCTTTTTTAGCTAGCAGTCGCCTCTGTAGGTTGAGATCCTTGACCCCACAAACTAATTGATCGAGGAGCATGTCCTCCAGGTATCTTCCAAACCCGCAGTGCAGGGCTGCTGTTCTGAGGCGGCCATATATTGGTTGATGGTCTCCTTACTTGATTGCTTCCTCATTCGAACGTGAACCTCCTGGCGATTTGTGAAGGCCTGGGAGCGTAGTGGTTAGTGAGGATCTCAAGCAACTCGGACCACGGAACGTTTTTCAATTCTCTCGGCGCCATGAGTGCTGCAGCGGTATCGTAAACGGTGGCTCCGCAGTAGATTAGGAAATAGGATTTTTTCCGATGCTCTCTCGCATCCGCCAGGCCGACCGCATCAATGTAATGATTGAAGCGGTTCTTATACGATTCCCACTTCTCTTCGTCTGGTTTAAACGCCGGGAATACTGGGTTGGAACTCATGGTGCTGGAACGGCTGGGCTACCTGCGGAAAAATCTCTCTGGGACTACGAGCGCTTGTGAGTTACTAGTGATATCAGCTCTGGAGAGGTTTTTTTGCTACCCTCTCTTTCTCTCTCTCTGGGTTACCACGTTGGCTGCTAGCCGTTGGAGGTGTCTTGATTCGCGCCAAAAAAAGTGGGCGTTAGTGACTCCCTACAGCGCTGTGCTGTGATTCCTACTGGCTCGAAATTCAAATGACACCCGTTTGAATTTCGCGCCAAATGCAGAGCGGCTGCGGCTCGCAGCGCTTCACTTTCCCCGTAGCGGGGCTAACAAGCGGCTACAGACGCTTCTAACTATTTGACTCAGACCGCTTTCTCTGGCTGCGGATCTGCGTTTGCTCTTTTTGATCGCTCGTTTCATTAGCTGACCGCTCTCTCTGGCTGCGGATCAGCGTTTCCCTTGTCGCCAGCCGATCGCTCTCTCTGGGCTGTGGATCGGTGGCTAGTGACTCAGCGGTTGCAAGGTGCTTCTGGTAGCCATCCCATCCTCGTCGCCAGTGTTTTGTTTGAGCAATGAGAGGCTGAACCAGAGCATGAGTGCAACAATACTTTATTTTACAATAAAGGGCTGACCGTGCTTGCCAAGCCTGGAACTGGCTCGCAGCAATCAGCAACCGGTTGGACCCCGCAGCCTGCTTTTATAGCTGGCTGCTGGGGAGAGCCAACCAATGGGAATGGGGGAATAACGCCCACGTAAAGTGAGTGGACCTGAGTGAGAACTCCTTGAGTCCTCAGGACATAACAGGCAGGTTAATATTTTTTTAGAATGCAAGAAAGAATCCATACAGATCTATAACAAATAGCAGCAGGCATAGGGATGACATGATGGAAACTCCAGTTTTACATATTTGTGTCTCAATATCTGAAGTACACATGTATGATTTTTGCATCATATCATAACATACATTTTGCCACTTGCCCTCCCACAGATACTATAAATGAATCATAAGATTCTGCTTATCATATTTTTAAATGTATGCAAAATGTCAAGATGGGTATATGAAGTGTTTGATTCAGAACTTGATTTATGTAGAATGTTTGTAGGTATTTTTGATTTCTTGGCTTCATCTAATAAAAATGCTCTATGTAATAAAAGCTTGCTGAATTGTGTAACTGAGAACATCTTCTCTCTTTCTATGTATATGCATGCACACACATATACACTGTATATATCCACACACACACACACAGTATCATGTAAAGGTTGCTGAATGTAGCTCAACTTGCATGATCTACTGTATAATGATATATAAACAAAATGAAAGAACTGATTTTTTAAAAGAAGCTTGTATTTTAATTCTGGTCATAATTTTTGAAACAGATTTTCCTTGAAAGAGGATGTCCAAAGCAGTTAACTTTACATAACAAGAATACAGTTTAAAAGTCAGCCATGCCTCTATATCTTTTATACAGAAATCCATGATCCTCTGCTGCCACATGGGGTAACCATCATAACAAATCAAACTGAAAAGAATGATCTGAGAGACTGCTCTTTAACAGCCTGTAAAAATCAGCATGTCCTTTGAATGCGGTGCCCTGAGAAAACTCCTAGAAATTTCCCAGACATGGTCACAGCATGTGCCTGGTGATCTCTGTAATGGGAAATGACACATTTACATTGAATGCTTTATATGTACCTGGCCTAAAGCACAAAGGAAACAACAAATGTATGTGCAAGAAGCTTTTTAGCATTCAGAAGCATTCAGGAGGAACGTTGCTTCACTGTTAATAACATAGCCACTGCCCTCCTAAGGGACTGAGGGGAAAAGGTATAGTTGTTGCCATGCTAGGCTTTGTCTGTCTCCTGACAATGTCATTCAGGGATGGGTTTGCTGAAGTACATTTGAGGTATCAGAATTCTATTCCAATTTATGATGTACATTGTGGACCTAGTTTGGTTGGCAGTGATTTTTAGGTAATGGATGGTAAATGTTTTAACAACTTTTGGATTAAATCACGTCAGCTGTCTGAATATTAAAACAAAAGGTTCAATTTTAAGATAATCTTATAGTTAACATTGAAATAATAATGTTACTTGGCACAATTTAAAAGCGTGGTTAGAATTCAGTACTGAAGGCTAACTCTGCCTACAGCCTGGAGTTTGATCCTGACTGGTTCAAGGTTGACTCAGTCTTCCATCCTTCTAAGGTTGGTAAAATGAGGACCCAGATTGTTGGGAACAATATGCTGACACTGTAAACTGCTTAGAGGAGTATGTAAGTCTAAGTGCTATTGTTATTAGGAAAAACTAGAAGGAATAATGGGATGGAGACAGTTGAATAGACTGATACTTTTCAATGTGGAGAGCATGCACCCTTATCAGTTTAGTCTTAGAGCAGGAGTGTCAAACTGGCAGCCCGTGTGCCAGATGTATCATGTCAGACCATGCCTACCCTGGCTCTGCAAAACCAAAAAAATGTCACGATATGTCACACAACATGATTAAGTTTGACACCCGTGTCTTAGAGGGATGGGTTGGACTGAGATGGTATAGTTATCTAGCTGTTATTATCAAACTGCAGCTGGTGAAATCTTGTCTCATGCTAATAATCCCCTTGTTGGCTCTGGCTTAAGAGGCACTATGCTCCAAATCCCAAATGGAGGAAAATAACAGAAGGAGATACCTGAAGAATTTCCATGATTGAGATAAGACTTCAGCACATGTCTCCTGGGGTAGTCCAACACCTTGATCATCATCACACAAGTGGCTTTCTTAAGTATCCACTTTAAACAGATGACAACAACTGAATAATCCAAAAGAAAGGAAATCTCTCCCTGGAAAGGTAATTGTCTGAACTATATGAATATCCCTCCTGCATCACTAGGCTGTGAAACAACAGACTTTGGATTGTGAAATAGCTTCAAGGGAGGCCAGCTGAGATGCATATGGCCAGGCAGTATGTTGTTACACAATATTCAGAATTTCCAGCCTAGTGAGAACTTCCAAATGCCTTTCAGAGCTAATGGTCTGTGTGTAATAATTCCTGGCCTAGAATCTAGACTAGCAGCTGGTACCACTAATTGGTAGCCCTAAAGATGTCTGTACTTGTGTGTCTAGCAGCTAGATGATCAATTCTGGAATAACCAAAGGAAAATTAGTATCACAATAATGTGAATTCTATTGTTTGCTGTAATCTTTAATCAAGACAAAAAGTCAACAGATTGCAGGAACTAACTAAAATTTGATATTATTGAAGCCTTGTAACAATGATTATTTGCTCATTTCCTTTCCCCCTTGGCATCTTCTAAAAAACCAAAACATAATTTTTCTTGATTTTTAATTTATTTTGGGATGTATATACTGGATTATTTACGAGATCAACATCATATCAGGTTACAAAAACTGTGAAAGAAATAAGCTGGACAAAATGAAAATGAATGACTAAATAAAAACAAGTAACATACTCTTAGAGAGAAACAATATGTGATCTTTTCTTTGTTTTTGATCCACTGCAATATAATTTGAGTGTTTTTTTTTTTTTTATAGAAAAGGCCCTCTTCTAGAATATATGCAGAATTCATTGTGTAGGTTTATTAAAGAGTGAAACTCTGAAAATACATGTATTGTTTGAGAGTGGCTCTTTAATATTAATATACAAGCACTGGCGAAATGAACCAAATGAAGACATATTATGAGAGTTACCCACTGATTTTAGAATGTTTTCTTTTCTTCAAATTCTTAATGATGAATCTAAGGTGATAATACTGCATTTCCATTAGGATGAATACTTCTGCTTTATAATGGGAGCAATGGATGGAGATTGTTCCAAATCCCAAACATGGAGAAAAACTATCTAAAATGTGTATTGGCATTTTTAAGGCGACCTGATGCAACAATAGTTTTATTAAAAACAAGAAATTTAATCAATAAAAATATTTCAAACTTATTTCAGTATTTTACATTTTCATACATATTCATACTATGACTATAGACGGCTATAAGATCATATACACCAGCTGTAAGGAAAACCGCGGCGGTGTAGCCGTGGTTGTCAGTCCAAGCTGGCAAAGTTCCGTCGCAGAAGTTAAGTGCCTCACAGAACGACTGATGATAATCGTCGTAGCGACCGAGAGGCAGCGCCTACACATCTTGTCCGCCTACGCCCCTCAGACCGGATGTCACGAGGAGGAGAAGGATACCTTCTGGGAACTGCTCGATATCCAACTCAGGCAGATCCCACACGAAGACGACATCATCATCTCGGGCGACCTGAATGGTCATGTAGGGCGGGACAAAAACGGACACCAGTGCCACGGTGGGCACGGCACAGGCGATACGAATGAGAATGGCCAGAGGATCCTGGACTTTGCCGACTCCCATGATATGACCATCACGAATACCTGCTTCATTAGGCGAGAATCTCAACTCCTCACCTACCATAGCAGAAACGGAGCCACCACACACAGATCGACTACATCATCGTACGACGAAGAGCCGCTAAAAACGTGCTCAACGCCAAGGTGTACCCGTGCGAATCGAGCAGTCAGCACAGGCCGCTGATGGCGAAGATCAGGATCAGCAAGCCCAAGACCAAGATTGACAAAAGGAATGCAGACCAGCCACGAATCAAGTGGTGGAACCAGAAGAAGATGGCGGGACCCCTCATCAAACCGGAGCAGTTCCTGCAGATGGTCGACGGGCCACAGGAAGCGTGGTCCATGTTGAAGAGCACTGTTCACACTGCCAGCTGCCAACAGCTTGGTTGCACCAAGCCAGGACGGGGACGCATCGAACGAGATACATGGCTCTGGACACCGGAAGTACAAGATGCCGTACACCTGAAGAAACGGCTCTACAAGGCCTTTCTTCAGGACAAGACCAGCGAAAGCTCTGCGAATACAAGGCGGCCAAAAGGCAGCCAAGAAAGCAGTAGCAATAGCCAGAAGCTCCCACTACGATGACATCTATGAGAAGCTGAACGCCGAGAAGGCGAGAATGAGATCTACCGCCTAGCCAAAAGCAGACACAGGAAGACCCTGGACATTGACCAGTTTCATGGGATCAACGACGAAAGGGAAATTTAATCGTGAACCCCAGAGACGCTGCCGAGAGGTGGCGGCAATACTTCGAGAAGATCTCCACCGAGGAGTTCCCACACCCACGAACCCCGCGAGGTGACCCAGTTGAAGGCCCAGTCTCAGGCATTTATGCCAGCGAGGTCACCGACGCCATCAAGGCCATGAATAAGGCAACAGGACCAGATGACATCCCTGCCGACTTCTGGAAAAAGGCACTACCGGGCTCGGCATTGTGGCTGTGCGAGCTGTTCAACAACATCGTCTCCACGGGAAAAGTGCCACACGACTGGTACCACAGCACCACTGTTCCGATCTGGAAGGGAAAGGGCAGCCCAGCGGACTGCTCCAACTACAGACCGGTCAGGTTACTGTCACACACTATGAAGATCTTCGAACATGTCCTTGATAAGCGCATTCGGGACATCGTCGACATCAGCGTCAACCAGGCCGGATTTATCAAGAACTGCAGCACCACCGACGCCATCTTCGGTGTGCGGATGCTGATGGAGGCTCACAGAGAAGAAAATCCCGCTCCACACCGCCTTCCTGGACTTGGAAAAGGCCTTCGACCGAGTCCCGCGATCTCATCTGGTATGCACTGCGAGATCACGGCGTGCCTGAGCTGCTCGTACAATGGGTCCAACTCCTATACAGATGTCACAAAAGCCGTGTAAAGCGGCAGCTGGGATATCAGAGGAGTTTAATATCACCGTCGGCGTACACCAGGGCTCTGCTCTCTCACCACTGTTGTTCATTCTGGTGATGGACACAATTACACCACGACCTGTACACGCCCGCCCCATGGACGCTGCTCTCACGCCGATGATGTGTTCCTGGCTAACGGTGCAAGGCTGAACTCGAGCACCTAGTCCAACAGTGGCACGACCGCCTCGAGCAGTTCGGGCTCCGGCTGAACCTAAAGAAGTCCGAATACCTGACCACTGACAATGAAATGACAGGCTCCATCCACGTGAACGGGCAGGAGCTACCGCGCGCCTCCACCTTCAAGTACCTGGGAACTATTCTTGGGGAAGAAGGCCTACTACAAACTGAAGTGGCAGCCAGGATCAACGCAGCGTGGGGCAAATGGAAGTCCGTCACGGGCGTCCTCTGTGACAAGAAGATGCCGATGCGCCTGAAGGCGAAAATCTATAACTCTGTGGTGCGCCCGTGGCCATATATGGCGCAGAGTGTTGGCGGCGACCAAAGAAGTCGAAAGCAGACTCCAGATAATGGAGATGCGAATGCTCCGATGGTCGGTAGGCCTCACCCTACTCGATCGCGTCAGAAAGCGAAGAAGTGCGTGAGCGGTTCAACGTCGTGCCCATCCCCACGGTCATGAGGCAGTCCCGGCTACGATGGTTCGGCCACGTGAGCCGCGCCAAGGAAGAATCTATCATCAAACCTGCAATGAAGGTGACTGTCGGAGGAGCGAGACCGCGTGGTAGACCTAAGCAACGCTGGATGGACACGATCAAGGCCGATCTAGAGATCGCGAAGGCAGACCCGACATACGTGGTAGACAGAGAGGTGTGGAAGCAGTACTTAAGGACATTAGCGGACCTCGCCCGAGCGCGAGACAAACGCTGAAGAAAAAGAAGAAGAAGATACATATTCATACTTATTGGTTTACAAATTTCAGTAGACAAAGCGCAATATACAGTATATACAAATAAATCTTCTGTCTGCTCCAAGCTTTTCAGAGTAGTAGAAATTTTTTCCTGTGTTTTTCTTACAGATTCTTGATCTTTGTCATGTTTTCATATATAGGTCTGTGACAGAGTATTTACCCTGTATTTGTTTTTTTGCTTTTTGTTACAGTATGTTATCACACTTTCATGTGAATTCTAGTATCTCTTGAATGGGAGCAGCTATTACACTGCATACATGTAGGTAGTTAGGGGTATATCTTGGTATGCATGTAATCCTTCTACTTTGCAAGCTCATTGGCTTGCACTGAGTTCCAGGTGCAATTCAAGGTGTTAGTTACTATCTATAATGGCTTTCATGACACAAGGCCAGGTGGGACAGCATGTCTCCAATTCTTTTTATCCATCCTGTAAGACGCAACAGGGTGGGCCTCCTCTGGATTCCTTCAATTAAACAGCATACATTATGGACCCAAAATGCATGCCTTCTCTGTCACTACTTTTGCTTTATGGAACAGTATGTTGATATTGGCCTGTCTTTGTTTTCTGGAACAGTATATTAATACAGTATAATAATCCTTGCTGGCTTTTTGTAGAACACTGAAAACCTGGCTGTTCCCCTGGGCATTGGCTCAGGACATTGGATGAGTCCACTTTGTGTACCTTATATTAAATTATAATTACTCAGGTGTGATATATTTGTTCTTTTAAAACCTTTTCTGGGTGGGATGATTGTTTTTAATTAATAGGAAGTGCCTGGAGTTATATATGCATGGAGAGCCATGTAAATTGATTGATTTATTGAATGAATGAAATATGAAATGCTTGCACTTCCTCAATCCACATGGACAATAGGTTAAATAAACAAACAACCATATTTGATGCCTGTCTTCTAACATGTGAAAAAGGAATTCCACTGTTAATTTTAGTAACACCGTAGCTGCAGTAATTACAGTCAAACATGCTTGATTATCAATGTTTCCAATCTCTGTTAGGAATTTTTGACCGTTCTTCTGTGACATACCACTTCAACACATATTTTAGTATTTCCTAGCCTTAACAACTTGTTCAAATCATGATGAAACATTTCTGTAATATTTAGATCTTGACTTTGATTTGGAATTTCAAAATTATCTCCATTGTTAGCATTTCCATTGTAGCTTGCAAAGTGATTTTAAGCTGTACTCTTCAAGGGATTTTGACAGGATAGACACTCTTGGAAAGATTCACTATTATTCTAAATCATTATTTCAGGAATATATCTCAGAAAATTGATATAGCCCCAGAACTTTGGAAATGGTTGTATACCTATTTCTAGACTTATTAGCATCAATAACTTTTAATGCACATCTTTGGAAAATACTTTTGAACTAATCACGTGTCTCTAGAATCTGTTTGGTGAGAATTGGTTATGATAATAAGGGAAACCAGAATTTGTGAGATTTATATAGGGTCGGGTTAATTTAAACAGTTTTTACAGTATTCACACAACTGACCTAATCACTCTTTTAATGAAATTGAACTACAAGAAATTATTTTTTAAGACAAAACATTGCATGTTTATTTTTTTAATGAAATAATCATTGCAAAATGTTATTATTTATTCACCCAGAATCCCTTTCAGCATATCTCTAAAGGTCTAAAGGTCTCATGAAGTTCTGATAACACATTTTGGCAAAAATGCAGAAAATCTAAAAAGGTGAGTAATTTTTTTTTACAAAATGAGTCTGCCTAGATGGGTTGGTGGTGATGGCTTTGGGTGCTGAGAATTAAGGAAAGCATCATATTTATAGAAAATAGTTTTGGCCCAGCAGGTATGAACAATATTTCTGAAATCATGGGAAATTTTTTTAACAAATATATACAATATATTAAGCCTGTTCCTGTCTCTTTGTTCTTCATTTTTCCTCATTTTTGGCCATATGATTATGGGACAAAAAGAAAGAAATTGTCTGTTTTAATTTCAATTGCATAAAATATCTCACAATTCTAAGATTTCTTATATAAAAAGACTTTTTTTTATTTTTGTTTCCTAATTTCTTTGCCCATTTTTGAACTTTACATTAATAAAGGGGTGCTATTGCTAATGTTCTTTTCTGTTAAACAACTTCCATAGAATCATAGAATCACAACATTCAGGTTGTGGTCTAGTCCTTGCTTGAATACATAAAGAGGAGTTGTCTACCTTGGTCTATAACTGATTTTAGTGTTCAACCATCCTACGGTTTACTAACATTCAGTGGGATTTCTTTCATATTATTTAAATCCATTATTCTGTGTCAAGAATGCTGAACAGAGAGAACATAGGATCCAGTTTTGTTTTATGGGATGGTCTTTTATTATATTTTTATATTCAGATATCGCAAGGCCAAACATTCTTACTTCATTCCATTTCCGTTCATAGGACTTAATCTTTATTTCTTTCATGGAATTCACTAAACTTATTAAAGTAACACCTAAGTAAAAGTAAAGTAAAATCTTTCTTAATTAGTACTGTCTAGAACTGTGATGGCAAACCTATGCCACACATGCTGGAAGTGGCATGCAGAGCCATCTCTCCGGGCACATCAGCCATCACCTGTTGCTCTTTGGGGTTCTGGCATGCACTGCATGCCATCCAGCTGACTTTGTGCATGCAGGAGTGCTGGAAACTGGAAGAGCAGCCCCCCAGAGCACATGTGCATGCTGTTCAGCTGGTCTTTGTGCATGTATGCGTGTTAGAAACTGGAAGACCATGTGTGTGCCGGGAAGCTAAGCTTCTGGTTTCTGGCACTCCCATGTGTGCACGTCAGGGAGCGGCTCTTCTGGTTTCTGGTACGTATGGGTGCATGCACGCACTGTCATTTTGACACTCAGTGCTGAAAAGGTTAGCCACCACTGGTCTACAACAAAGCTTAATTCTTGACGTAGGGCCTCATTAACACAAAAGGTCATGCTTCTTCTGCCTTATATTGCATTTCCTGAAGTCACATATCACTCACTCATGTTTAGATTTTACTAGTATATATATTTTTTACAAATCCTATTGCCAATGTACAGTAGTTATCCCCATTCTGTCCCAGTACATTCAATTTCTGTCTCCTAAGTAACACATTTTATATTTGCCACTTTTAAATTTCATTATGTTATTTTCAGACCACTTCCTTAACTTATCAAGGTTGTTTTGCATTTTGAATTTTTTATTCTAAGATATTCTGCAAAGTTGATAAGCAATAGCTTTCATCATTTGATCTAAATTTTTAATAAATTATGAGGTTTGGCTTTTAGGTTGACTAGTTTAATGAGGAAACATTCATAAGCACTTTCTGAATAGCATTTTTAACCAGTTATGTCTTAACCTAATAGTCATGCCTTCTAAACCAGGTTTAACTAGTTTACTAATCAGACTCTCATGATATGATGACTCTCATGATATGATTATTCATTCACTTGTGTTCGATTCTTGGTGATTCTGTGAGCCAGGTCTCTCTACATCTTCTGATCTTGTACTACTTCTTTGATTTGTTCTGTGCTCTGCCTAGTGTCAACTTTGATCGTGTCCAGCTACTGTGTACTTTTATGGCTTGGTTTACTTTTACTGGTAACACTTCCAAACATAATTGCTTTCTCCAGTGAATTCCCTCACATGACGCTGCCAAAGTAAGATGTAGTTTCGTGATTATGCCTTCCAGTAACATGTCTCATGTTATGTCATGTCACATTTACTATTCAAGGATTCAGACATACTTGTACTTCAAAGTTTCCCATCATATTTCCTAATCTGAAAAAGCACAAGGGGAGGATTTCTCTCATGATGACTGTCCTTTGGATTGAGGCATAGACAGCCAAGGAAGCTGTATGCCAATGGAGACAGGATTGCTGTGCTCACTTCGGCAGCACAAATTGGAATGATAAAGAGAAAGGTTTGCCAAAAAACATAGAATTCCAACATATGCTTTGGCCACCATAAATCCATAGTCCATTCATAAAAATTGTACTAGAAACAGGGGTGCAAAACTTGCATTGTCATGGCAGCATCACATGACAAATCAGGACTTTTCCTCCCTTTGCTAAACAGACAGGGGTGGGGCCAGCATGTGATGCATCCAGCCCACGGGCCATGAGTTTGACACCCCTGCACTAGAATTATCCTCTCCTTTGAAATAATTTTAAAAGCAGATTGTCTTTCATGATGCTGAACAAGAACTGTTGGAAATACAATTGGATAATTTTTCTACAAAGCACTAAACCACAATCTCTCCCTAATATTGTCTGATCGCTATTTTCTTGTTATGTTTATAAACCTGATATAAATCTGATTAACAGTCTATAGCTTGTTTTCACCCTTTCCTCTCCTTGGATATTCTCTGTTTAGCAACTGACTTGATATTTCCTAAAAAGCACTTCATGAGTTGAAGCAAAATATATTTTTCACCTTTTCTCCCCTTGTATTAGTCATTAGCTGGTTAGCAACACACTGTGGTACGGTAGTAACACATTGAGATTTAGAGCACTTTATATTAAACATGCAAGCAGATACTTTTACCAGTAGTTGCCTCATATTGCAATGTGTTTTATTAATGCCAGACTGCTCAGAGTCATTTGTCAATGTCAGGACCACTCTTGTTCCAAACATCTCTTAGCACCATGTAAGTGAACAGAATACAGAGGATATTACATATTTCCCCAAGGACTGCTGGTAACCTCTGCATGGTACAGGTGGGACAGCAGGATTGTGGGGAAAATACTGGGGATAATTTCCAGTTTAGTTTGGACCTTACACACTCCCAGATCAGAGTGAGCACACACAACTCAATTCAGCTAGCAAGAACATAACTTGATGTTTATTTACTAAAACTAGAAAATTTCAAAAAACAGAGGACAAGTAAAGGGCAAGCAAAAATGGGGAGAGAAAGAAACAGGTACAACAGTTATAAATTTACATAATCTATATATCTGTAGTTATAGATCAAATGGCACTGAAAGCAATCCTGTGGGTAATTAGCAAGGACTAGTGCAAAAAGAAGGCATCTTTAGTTATCCCATCTTTAACTCTTTTATGTACAAACAGCAGCAGAGTAGAAATTGAAAGTATGACACCAAATGATCCTTGTTCTATTCTGCACCATTAAAGAAACAATTTGAAAAATGGGATAATATATCCAGCAAGGGGAAGATGGGGAAGCCAGAAGAAAGGGTTAGAATGCTCCTACATTTGAAGTATATTTTACCTCCGGTATGCTCTGTCTTCTCTTTTGGAACAATGCCATTTAAATAAATGCTGTAGATTAAATTATTGTCAAATGATAACAAGTGCTATCTATCATCAGGCACTATAGTTATAAACATGGCTAAGGTTTGCTGCAATAGCTGGAGCAGGGGAGATGGGAAGATGCATCCATGGACATATATGCGAAAAGCAAGAGAGACAAATGACAAAAATATCCTAATGTTGCAACACAAACCATGTAATTTATGTACTTCTACCAGATGTCTATGGAATCATGCCAAATGAACTAAATATTGCTTGAAACAAATAAAAAACAAAAATCCAACAACAGGATGATGAAGCTCTGAGCTGAAGTAGAGAAAAATGACAATAGTTACCTCCAATCCTGAGCATAGAGTGAGTTCTCTCCAATGGGAGATGGACCCCACAAGCTCTGCAGATGTGCAGTGTTATCAGGCTTGGCAAGAGGTGGATAGCTGCTTTGCTTTGGTTTCAAATCACTCACATAACCAAGTTGGTGATGCTGGTCTGGAGCTACCTCTAAACCAGTGGTGGGATTCAAAACTTTTTACTACAGGTTCTGTGGGCATGGCTTGGTGGGCATGGCAGGGGAAGGATGCTGTAATATCTCCATTCAGAGGTGGTATTTACCGGTTCTCTGAACCACTCAAAATTTCCACTACCAGTTCTCCAGAACTGGTCAGAACCTGCTGAATACCACCTCTACTGTTAACTGACTGTTACCAAGCAAACTATTCTTAGATTTTTTGAGAATATGGAATTTGTGTGGGATGGTCATCTGCCTAATTTTCCTCTGATAGAGAACATGCATATTTTTGTGGTAAATAGGGGTGAGTAGTAGGATTGGAAATGGCTAGTCTAGTGAAAAAAAGTCCAGGAGAGACATGGTAGCAATATTCCAATATTTGAAGGGGGTCAACCTATTTTCCAAAGCACCCCAAAGCAAGACAAGAAACAATAGATTGAAACTAACCAAAGAGAGCTCCAAACTAGAACTAAGGAGAAATTTCCTGAGAATAAGAACAATCAACCAGTGGAATAGCTTGCCTACAGAAGTTATGGGTACTCCATCACTGGTGGCTTTTAAGAAGAGACTGGACAGCCATTGGTCTAAAATGGTATAGTAGCAGGTGGTTGGACTAGGAGACCTCCAAGCTCCCTTCCAACTCTGATAGTCTATGTTCTATATTCTGATTATCATGAGGTTACACTTTTTATTTTCTTATGTTCAGTTGCATCAGATTATTGGAGACTGCCAGGACTAGACCTACAGTTTTCTTGGCAAGGTTTTTCAGAAATCATTTGCCATTGCCTCCTTCATAAGGTTGAGAGAAAGTGATTGGCCCAAGGTCACCCACCTGGCTCTTTACCTAAGGCAGGACTGGAACTCATGGTCATCCAGTTTCTTCCACATCATTAAGTTCACTAGAAAGTCTTATTCTTATGGTCCTGGGCAAATTTCACTCCAAAAGCTTAGGTTGTTGGTGCTGCTTCTGAGGCCAACCATCTTTCTTCGTATAACACCCCATCTCAGAACTACTGGAAGAGATTGTCTGGGGATTTGAAATATGTTGTCATTTGATATACTTATTAAAGTAGATTATTTTTATTTTATTGTAGTTGGAAACTGCTGTTATGTTAATTTATTGGATAAATTAGTAAATTTCACAGGGTATCCTTCAATTTGCTGAGCTATTTTAATAATATTAATATTATAAGAATAGAAATTTTCCCACTTAAATGAATGCATTAATGGGGTTTTCAGGTAGCTATTATAATGTGCAATGCATAGAGCATATAGGCTCTTTAATTCAAATAGTGCAGAAGGTTTTATGCATGTTTTCTGGAAGAAAGATTGCATAGTTTGATACTGGAAATCAGAAGACTAGATCAACTGAGAAGATAATGCTTTATCTGTTGGGCAGCTTGAATAAAAATATATATGCAAAGACTACTTATTTTTATTTGAATGTATGTATATTTTATTTTTTTAAATACATTTCAATTTTGTGTTCTGCTTTGATTTTGTATTCACATTTGAATATATTTCTGATTACATATATTTAACTTGTTTGATTGGATTTCTGTCATTTGGTAGTTGGAAATGAAACTTGTTTTATGTATATAACAGTAACTTCTAGCTCAAATGTTTGTTGTAGCTTGCTTGATTTTTACTTTTATGACCATTACCATTATTGCCATTATTAGGTCATGCCTTATGGCATGCAAAGTGTATCCTCTTGCTATGTCTCAGTTGTAACTGAAGAGTAAGGGAAGGAAAGAATTGAACAACAATAAAATTTATATATGTAAGTGAAAGCTGCCAAAGTATTACCCCGAAATTAGGAGTGTGTCAATATGCCATAAATTCAAACAAACCAGGCCTAAAAATGTTATCTTATGAAATGTTAGTTTCAGTTTCAATTCAAGCATTATTTTAGCAAATAAACAATTTTAATTATATATTCATTTAAAAGTACTGAAGTATGATACTGAGCAATTACTCATGATAAATTACCTTGCCACAAGCTTCCTGCCAATTGAACAAAAATCATGTGGAATCACTTGATGCATACAAAAACATATTTTACAAATCCACTACATCCTCTATGTAACAAATCTCAGTTTAATAGACTTTGGATACAACAGATAAAATCTGTTCATGCTTCTGTGCATGCATCAAATCACATTTGCCATTTTATATATGCATAAAATACATTAAATATGGATATGTGAAATCCCCTCCATATTTTATACGTGCATAAAATGTGCAAAATGCATAAAATATGGATGTGTCATGCCACATTCACCATTTTTTGTATACATAAAACCCCATCCAGATTCAACAGGCATTCTGCTTTTACAGATACCCTTCCCCCATTAATCCATTAAACTGAAGGCTGATTGCAGCTCCAAAGATACAAAGAAAACCATGTTGTCATTTAAAGGTTAGCATGCTTGCTTCCATTTGGCAGACAACAGGTGCCATTTGTATATGTAGGCAAACACCAATAGCTGGAATTTGCCAACTACATTAAATATTTCTGATTTTGAATTAAACAGAGCTTAGCTGAATCAGGATCAAAGAAGCCATTGGTTCCCCCTCTTTCTTCTAACATGCAATGTGTAGTACAAATACAGCATCTGTCATTCAGAAGATGTAAGAAGAATCTTTACTTCTCACATCTCTTGCTATTCTTTTTGTCACCCAAGACCTACTATTATATAGTAGCTTAAGGTAAAGGCAAAAGTTCCACTCGCACATACGTGCTAGTCGTTTCTGCCTCTAGTGGATGATGCTCATCTCTGTTACAAAGCTGAAAAGCCAGCACTGTCCGAAAACATTTTCACTGTCATGTGGCTGGCATGACTAAATGCATCCCCATTTTTCTACTTGCATTTTTTAAACATGCTTTTCAACTGCTAGGTTGGCAGAAGCTGGGACAAGTAACAGGAGCTCATTCCATTACGCAGTGCTAGGGATTTGAACTGCTGAACTGCCAACCTTTCTGACTGACAAGCTCAGCATCTTAGCCACTGATCCACCACGTCCCTATACAGTAGTTTAGAGCAGGAGAAAGAAATGAGATTGAGATTTGTGCTTCCATTTCCCATAGATATAATTTTTCTATCAGCCCCTGGAGCTATCATCAGGAAAGGAACCATTCTTGGTGCCTAGTTTTGTATCCATAGAAAAGGACTACAATAATAAAGTAGGTTCTGTTCAGTTGTTCATCTGGTATGTTCAGTCTAATATGTTTCCATACTTATAGGGAGATTGTCACATGTGATGATTTCCATGTGAACTGGGACTGTGATAGTGAAGTATTGTAGCTCGTTGGGAAGCCTTTGCATATAGGTAAAGATTCTGCTCTTGACAATTATTTGGTAAACATTAAAACTATAATTTAATTATATCACCAATGTAATTAGAAGGAGGAGCCACTTGTCGATGCTTCCATGTTGGATTTAACATGTGAAGACAATGTCTATTTCAATTCTGGTTAAAATTCCTTTTCCATTATTTTTGCATGTCCAAAACCAGAGGGTAAGGCTTCTGACACCAAATCAACTATAGCTAACTGTTTACACTAATATCCTTATTTTTTGAAAAACATCCCTAGTACCTTAACTGCATAGATATTTCCTAACAGGGAAGCCTTAAAACAGCTTCTTAGAATAAATTATAAGAAGAATCTTTGGATAACTTTGCCATTTTCAAGATGGAGCTTGTAATTTTTTTTAAAAAATATCAGGTGTATTTTTCATCTCACATCTCCTTGAAGAAGCTGACTTACAATCAAAGCCACGGATCTACACTGACAGCTGGACACTCGATGTTATTAGAATATTGAAGTCTGACCACTCTAGAAGTTATTGTACAATACTTTATCTCCCACCAATCCCACCTGTTTAGTTTTTGTTAAAACACTTGTATGATTGGTGTAACAGGTGTGATGGTGTAATTGGTGTGATGGTTTCACTGTTTCCAAAGAATGATAGATTAGCCCAGAGCTCCTTGTGCCAGGCACTGACATTGACAAAAATAGCATTATAAAACAAAAAAGAAATTGAAAAATAAGAGAGGAACAGCAGGTCATCTCAGAGGGTTTCCAAACACTGTGAGTACAGTCAAAAATTGGTTTTTGACTTGGTAAATAGAAGTTTAACTCCAATTTAATTGGACACCCCCCCGCAAAAAAAGAGAGAGAAGGCACAAAGAGGGAATGCAGCCATTTTGTGACCATAAAATGGAATAGCAATGACTGAGTAGCTATTAAGTATCAAACAAGGCTTGATCCTGCACTATCCCAAAATCAGGAATCAATCAAGTCTCTGGGAGAGAAATTCAGTCATGTTATAAAACCAACTAAAAATAAAGATAAATTTATTGAGGCAATTTCACCACACTAAAGCATAAAAATAGACCTGTAGGGCTTTTTAGTTTTACTTTACTTTACTTTACTTTACTTTACTTTACTTTACTTTACTTTACTTTACTTTACTTTACTTTACTTTACTTTACTTTACTTTACTTTACTTTACTGACCAGAGGTGGTATTCAGCAGGTTCTGACCAGTTCTGGAGAACCAGTAGCAGAAATTTTGAGGAGTTCAGAGAACCGGCACATACTACCTCTGACTGGAGATTTCACAGTATCCTTCCCCTGCCATGCCCACCAAGCCACGCCCACAGAACCAGTAGTAAAAAAAAATTGAATCACACCACTGTTATTGTCATTGTACCTCATACAACAAAATTAAATACCATCTTCAGTGTACATTATGACTGAAAATAAACACAAACACACACCCTTCACATTCTATACTTTGAATTGAAAACCCGTAATATTGCACTATACAGTAGAATTCAATAGAGTTACTGCCCTGGGAAAGAAGCTGTTTTTCAGCCTATTTGTCCTTGTTTTTATATTTTTGAAGTCTTAAAAAGAAATATGAGGGATCAAAGAACCTGTAAAAGTTAAAATAATATCCATATACCACAAAATATCTCCAAAAATGAAAAAGAACCACATAGTTCTGGATTCATTTTTTTAAAATATAGTCATCATCCAAGATTGTGTTCTGAAGTTATAAATGCTCATGAATAAAGAGAAAAAAATACTAACATTACCTAGTCTTGGTTGTGCAGAAGCATTGAATCAAGAAGAAACAGAGAAAAATCTGTACAACTATGGGAATAAACAAGAAACTTATATTACAAAAAAGGTTTCCCTATCTTCAAACTAAATTAAAAAAAATCTTCAGTATCTGTCAGGTGCAAAAGACCACCGCCACATGTTATGTTCCAATTAAACTGATTTATTACTAATCATGAACAGGAATCTTCTCAACTAAAGATAGGACCTTCCCCAAACAACCAGTCACATGGTCCAATCAAGATGTTGTCTGGTTGCTTGATAACTTCTCTTCTCCCCAGCTACTTTGTTATGGCCCATCAGCTGCCAATGGAACTGCAGAATCAGCAGAATCAGCTGAGGAGGTTGGGGAGGAACTTGGGCCAGTTCTGGAGTCTGGGGAAGTCTCTGATGGATGCTCTATGTTGGACGCAGAGATAGAGCCAGGGCTGTCTGACTTTTCCCAGCCACTGGAGAGGCAGCTGCCTTTGGAGGCTGATTTGAGCAAGGAGGAAGAACAGCTGGGGCCTGTTCCAGACGCACATATGCACAGAGCTGTTAGGAAAAGGAATAACAGAAAAAGGAGTCAACTCAGGAAGCAAAGCACATGTGAATGCTGAATGGCCCTTCCCTGGTTGGGGAATGAATAGAAGAAAAAGGGAGTGATTGTTGTAGGAGACAACAGTTCATCTTTCTGAATATTTTGCTTGTGTTTTGTGCCACAGACTGCTTGCCAGAACTTAATTTGCAGCCTTTCATCTGGGATATCACAGCCTTGCAACTATTGCAAGGAACTAATAAAGTCTGTTGCTGCTGTTAACTCTTTGAAGGACTATTGCCTGGACTTTTTGGTGGGTGAATGCAATTAATTTGCAAGAGGTAAATGGTGATTTTTTTGTGACAAGGAGTCTGTTTCTTGTTTCTGCTAAGGCTGGATCAGAACACACCTGGGAATATCCTTGGTTCCCAGGAGAAAGTATTTTGTTTTGGCTACAAGCCCCAACTATCTCTATTCCCTCCTCCCTATCCCCCAGCTCCAGTGGGGCAACATTGAAGTGTCAAAATAGTCTCAGTTAGGTCAGCTTCAGGTTGATAGGTGGCCCCCCTTAATTGAAAAGGACTTCCTGCAAAGAAAAGAAACCATAAGAGGTTACTTATGGTTCAGTCTAATCTTCCCCCCTTAGCTTTCTGGGGGGTACTCATCATGAAACTGTTTGACCAATCTATCTGCCTTCACAACCCAGCTCTTGACCCAAGTGCCTTTGGAGAGTGGGTACCCCTTCCATTGCACTAGGTACTGCAACTGGCCCCTGTGCAATTTAGAGTCCAGAATTTTCGTTACCTCATAATTTCTTTACCTCATGTGACAACACTGAAGCATTCAAATGGCCTTGGACAGGTGAACTTCAGGGTTGACAGTAAGAGTCAATGGAATTCAAGGAGAGGTTGGACTTAGTCTCCTTGTGGCAATATAGACACACTGCACTAATTCCTCTTTTGATTCTTCCCCCAAGCTCTGCCACTCCTTCTCCTATACTATCAGTGATGATGCACTGATGATGTTACCTAGTTTGGGTAATGAAACATCTGCAAGAAACCAACCAAGCTTAGAGATCATCAAGGACCCCTCAGATCATTTCTTGATCTTTGGAAAATAATGGCTGACAAATTAATTAAACAGGAAAATATGTAAAAACTATGAAACATCTGGCTCTGGTCTGCTACCATTATATGGCACAAAGTTTTCTAGAGTTAGAAATTACATTGAATGCCACATGAAAACAGAAATTAAAAAAAAAATGAAGGGGTAATGTGAAGATTATGAAAAATTCAGAACAATTAATGAATATTTTATGTCCTGATAATTAGCTACAGCATTTGTATCCATGATCACTTTTCATATTTACTTGAGTTTATTTATCATATTTATAGCTTCCCAGCTCACAGAAAAATGACTTTAGATGGGTCTGTTCCTTTGAACTGTGTTACAATGTTACAAAAATCTTTGCTGAAGGAACTTCCATGCTTTCTGATATAAACTTTGAAAGCCATCTCTTGCTGATACCCATGAGATATCAGGTTGGCATATGTTGTTGCATGTTTACATGGACAGATACCGACTGTGAGTGCAAGAATGGCTTAAGGAAATGTGTTTGATGTAATGTAGAAATTTAAATAATCTATGAAGGTTATTAAATATATAGTTTTTTACTCTATGATGCAAATGCTAATAAGTTACTGGCAATGTCTATTATGGAGAAGTCCAAAGACTTAAAATTATATTGTCCAAAGAGAACCAGCTAAAACTGGCCAAACTAAATTGAAGAAAAAAAGACCAGGGTGCAGAGTAAAGTGGTTTGTTTTCCTACAATGCATTGTTTGTTGGACAAG
Source organism: Pseudonaja textilis (assembly GCF_049901715.1). Taxonomy (NCBI): domain Eukaryota; kingdom Metazoa; phylum Chordata; class Lepidosauria; order Squamata; family Elapidae; genus Pseudonaja; species Pseudonaja textilis. Next base: position 29,260,744 of record NC_141992.1, on the reverse strand, counting down.
TGAAGGGTCAATAGGCAACCTTGAAAAGAAATTGAGACAGTTACAGAAGAGTAAATGTGAATAGACAGTTGGGATTTCCCAAAGCTAAATCTTTATGCGCAACACATTAATACTTTTCAACAGCTCTGAAGCTGCCAGGGCTGATAGCCAAAGGGGACTGAACAGAGCATCTGCCATCTGGGATTTGTTACAATTGGCTTTTTTTCCCATAGAATGTGTGAGTCCCACTTAAATTATTTCTGAGTTGATTTTACTTAGAGCCCCAGTGGATTGGAGCAGCAATTAGTAAATAAATACTGAAATAAATAAATACTGAAAACACAAATTAATAAGGGGGAGAGGGTTCAAAGGTATATATAGGTAAGAAGACAAGTGATGATATGTGCATCAGGACACCCCAATGCAACTCCTGTGGCTTATGTACTTATGTCCAATGTCAGCACTGCAATATGTCAGGGAAGTGTTTGCACAGTGATGTCACCATATACATATGGTTATTGTTGTGTTAATTTGACTACCAGTGGATGCCTTTTGTGGGAATGCTAGTAGAACATTGAATAATAGAGTTGGAAGGATCTTTGGAGGGCTTTTAGTCCAACCTCCTGCTTGAGCAGGAGATCCTATACCACTTCAGATAAATGGTTGTCCAGTCTCTTTTTGAAAGCCTCCAGTGATGAAGCACCCACAACTTCTGAAGGCAAACTGTTCCATTGGTTAATTGTTCTCTCACTATTAGGAAAGTTCTTCATAGGTTGCTTCTTTCCTCGGTTAGTTTTTATCTATTGTTTCTCATTTTACCTTTTGATGTATTTTGGTGTATTTTTAGTATTTATATGTGGAGAATGAAGAGGAATGCCCTTTGAATTTGACACCATCTGTTCTTTATTTTGTTTATGAGAATGAAATAGACAGAATGACTATTGGCTGCTGAGAAGGAAACTGCCTGAGATATTTATGTAGAGTAAATTTGAATCCAGTAAAAGTATATTTACATGCAGAGATTTTTATAAGAATGCCAAAATGTGGTGGATTAATTGTTTTATGCAGTAGGTTACAGATGACTAGGTTTAAAACTTGGGTTAGGGTTATTTGGTAGTATAAATAATATTACCCATGGATTTAAAAGTAGACCCTAAATGACTTTTACAAATCACTGCACTTGATTAAAATATTCTGATGGATGCACATAAAGATGGAAGTGTGCTAATTAACCACATTTTGCTTTGGTTACTACTGCTGGCAATTTTTTGTTTAATTTTTTCCTTTTGTAGTATGAATTTATTAAAATGATTTGTTGCAGGAAACAGAAGAGTTTTAAATGATAGGCTGACAAAGGAATTGTGTTAAAAGGGAAGAATTCTAGATTGAGATGCACATAAAGCAGACAGCAATTTATCTCTCAGGGTTTATTGTGTAGGTGGATTTCAGTATGTAGAATTCAAGAAAATGTCTGACTACAACATATTTTACATACATGGGATATCAGTAAGAAGAAAATTGACATAAATGCTGCATGCAACTCACCTTTCTGGGTAGAGATTTTCTTTTTCTTATTAGTTTGGGCTTTTTTTTAGGGGGGTATCTTTGTTTGTTGGTGGTGTTTTTGCTGAAAAGGAATTGAAGTATTGGAAAGAAAGTATGAAAGCAAAAATATTAGTTGGAAATAAAATATTCGAGCCAACTCTCCAGCTCTTAGTGTAGTGGGAGTTCCGGTATTGGAAGCTCTGCTATTTTATTATTTTTCCTCTCACCTTTTGACACCTATGGAAGAAAAGTTAAAAATAAATTGAACTGGTATAAGGAACAAAAAATCAAAATGCTGGAGAGTTAAAAGTCCATCCTTGTTCATTTATTGAGATTTAACACCTCTTATTGCTTGAATAATTAGAAATGCCCTTAATTCATTCTAAGTACAGTTGTCTCTGAAATGGAATTCTAATTACCCAAGTATTTTATAAAGGAACAATTGCTAAGAATTTAACTTCACAAACTTTATATAACTCAGGGTTTGTTCAAACATAATTGATCACCAGATGATGTCTTCAGATCTGATGTGTGTGTGGCTTAAGTTGTCAATCAAATGGAGCCATAGAAACTTTCAAATCATGTTTGATTTGAATATGTATTCATGTTTGGGAACATGTATTTCTTTATTGTTGACTACAGTAAAGCTCATGTGATGATGAAAAGTAGACACACTTAGTGTCTACTTTTGTCAACTATATAGTTCTCCAGTATGATCGGTTCCCAGCCAAGTATTTCAGGTTCCAACTGCTGTACATAAATACAAACTGTCCCCAGCCAGGTATTTCAGATTCCAACTGCTGTACATGAATACAAGCTGCAACTTTCTGGTCATACTTCTTATATTTAATCAAGTTGTGCTAGATTAGACCTAACATAATTCAGCAATATGTTTCCCCTAGTGGTCAGCTATGAATCTCTAGGAGATCTGTAAACAGTACATGAAAAAAACAACATCTTATCATGGTTGCTATAATCTAACTAGTATTCTAAGATGCACTTACAAATCAATATCTTAAAGTATTTCAAGAAAAGTACAGCTGTAAGGGTTAGTTGTAAAGCTTATACACAGTATCTAAATTAGAAGCATTGATTTAGAAGATAAATATGCATTAAAGCTACACTTATGCTTGAATACTAAAAACAAAGAAATTAATGTTGATGGAGGAATATATAGTAAGTGTATATCAAAAAGGAACTTGAAAATATTTGATCTTGCAGGAATATTTACTTTCTAGCAGATAATTATGAGTAGTAAGTTATTTCCGTGTCTTTAAACAATCTCACATGATGACTTCAATAATTATTACTATTAACAAAAATTGCACTGAATTTAAAACAGGCTAGAATCTTGCTTCTTGATGTGGAGTACATCAGAGAGGAACTGGATTTTTTTATGTATTTTCCATAAAGTCTTCTTGCGAAGTATACAACCTTATCCTTGAGTTAATTTACTATTTTTTTCCAGGATTCACTCAATGTTTTTTCCTATCGATATTGAACCTTGTCTCAAAGCCATTGTATCAATAAATGCATTACAAAAATGTGTATAATTTTATCTTTTTAATATTATAAGCCGCCCAGAGTTACCCAGTGGTAAGATGAGCAACCAATAAATTTTATAATAAATAAGTAAAAAATAGCAATATCCCTTAGACTTATATACCACTTCACAGTGCTTTACAGCCTTCTCTAAATAGTTTATAGAGTCAGCATATTGCCTCCAACAATCTGGGTCCTTATTTACCAACCTCAGAAGGGTGGAAGGCTGAGTCAAACTTGAGCCGGTGAGAATTGAACTGCTGAACTGCTGAACTGCTGGCAGTTATTAGTCAGCAGAATTAGTCTGCAGTACTGCACTCTGACCCCTGCGCTAACCACACCACCAAAAAGAAATGTTAAGTAATGGCACAGATACCACTTTGGCAGAATTATTTGGCAGAATTATTATATAAACTAACATAGACACAGAAATAGAGCCTCCACTTATTTTTAATCAATATTTTTATCATTTATTTCATTTTGCAAAATAAATGAAAAAGAAAAAGGAAGATTTACATGAACAGTTACATCATGCACAAACTAATATGTTAGACTTAGATATGTACATATCAGAGCAGAAAGAAAGTATAAATCAACTCAAATCAACCCAAATCAATTACTATTCAACCAATATTTTCATATCATTGATTATGATTATGTGTCATTAAGCCAGTGTCAACTCTTAGTAGGCCATAATTACACTTTCACCAGAATGGCATATCTCCAACCCATAATTTCAACTTCTCCAGAAGGTAAAGGTTTCCCTCGCACATATGTGCTAGTATTTCCTGACTCTAGGGGGTGGTGCTCATCTCCATTTCAAAGCCGAAGAGCCAGCGCTGTCGGAAGACATCTCTGAGGTCATGTGGCTGGCATGACTAAATGCCAAATAGGGTGTATGGAACACTGTTACCTTCCTACCAAAGGTGAACCCTATTTTTCTACTTGCATTTTTTATGTGCTTTCAAACTGCTGGGTTGGCAGAAGCTGGACAAGTAACAGGAGTTCACTCCATTATGTGATGCTAGGGATTCGAACCGCTGAAGTTCTGACCTTTCTGATTGACAAGCTCAGCATCTTAGCCACTGAGCCACCACTTAGTCTTCACATAATACATCCAAGATGTGATAATTTTCCCAGTGGATTCAAACATGGAAAGTAGTTTCAGTCTTCAGACTACTGTATAATTAATGAATGGTATGTATCATTCTGTCCTTTTCAATCTTAAGAGTGTGCAAAGTCCATTTTTATTCTTTTGTTTATTTTGCTGCCAACCTCACCTAAGTTATTCTTTCCTTTTTCTTCTTTTTTAACTTCCGGAACACTGGTATGTATTTCAAAACAGCATGAGTCTCTGCAAACATCAAAGATTATTTGGAAACAAAATTAATATGTGAGATAACTACTAGCCAGGAAAGAGCTGTTTGGCACATCTCAGTGTCATACCAACCACTATTACATTTTAAGAATTAGCAATTGGTCCAGCAATTAGCTGGATTCTTCTTATTCTTCCTAAAGGTACACATAGGTGCCCAGTATTTTTGGTTGGATTAATATTAAGTTTAATATAACTTAAATATAACTGATGGATGCCAAAACAGTGTTCTACTTGTATATATGTATTAACTAGTCAGATTCCTTGATCCTTCCTTCCTAGACTCTTGAATATTTATCTTAGCATAATTGAATAGTTACCATAAATAATAGTTTTGTGATTATTCTTCCATAGAGTTGGTTAGATCCTTAATAAATAAAAGAGGTTCTGAAGTACTGAGGAATTCAGACCCATTTCTAGACTTCAAAACACTTCAAACAGAAGGCATGGTCCATTTTGAGAAGCAACTTTACATTATGGCAAAATAATAATTGTCTAGTATTTGATACCCCATATTACGTAAATGGTCTCTAACTACAACAAAAATATGTTGATTTTTGACCCGACCATAAGGGTGGAACTACTGCACACCATATCTGCTCTGCGCACCAGCAGTGAGAGGAAAGTTCCTTTTCAAAATATTTCAACCCTAAGCTCTGATTTCAGTATAAATTTATAAATCTGACAAACCTTGGGGGACTTGCATAATATGTAATATAAAAATAGTTAAAACAATCACGGCATAACTAAAAGCCAAAAATAACATCATAAATCCCCTAACAGGAAAGCAGCAAAAATGACATAAAGGAATGAAATAAATGAAAGATGGTGCATTGTTTAAGTTAAGACACTGCCTTCCAGAGCAATTTTATTTTTAACATTTTATTGAAGAACAGCACAGAGGGAGCTAGTCTGATCTTTGTTGAGAGACTATTTCTAAACATCTGGGCTACAGAAAAGCAATATCTTCTAGTCTCAGCATCCTTCCACCTCTGAGAATTGAAAAGCTAGTGGGTCAGGCTAATTTTGGTTGGAACATGTTGTCCTGCAGATACTATTGGAGGTAATTAGGGTTCAATTTCTGCAACAACTAGACCTTCCTGCAATAGGTAAGGTCAAAGATGATGTACCAGCCAGTGGTGGAAAAGAAATACGATGTCTACTATTCAAGCATGAGCCTGAACCCAAGGAACTCTCAAAATATGTCCCTATTGTTTCTTACCTAGTGCCTGACCAGCCATAATTAACACTGTTGTCAATAAATAACTCTTATATACAAACAAATATCTCTTACTCAGGCTCAGCTTCAGCCTCTTTTCTCCAGTCCAGATCCTTATAGTTTATAGTCTCCAAAGACTATGATAAGAGTTCAGCATCAACTCTGGTAAAGTTGATCCAAACTGTTAATAGGCCTATTCCTAGCAGTTAGAATAAGAATCAAAATCAGAATCAGAATAGAGCTGGAAGGGACCTTGGAGGTCTTTTAGTTCAGCCACTGCTCAAGCAGGAGACCCTATACCATTTCAGACAGGGTGGCTGTCCAATCTTTTCTTACAAATCTCCAGTGATGAACACCTACAACTTTTGAAGGCAACCTTTCCATTGGTAATTGTTCTCACTGTTAGGAAGTTTCTCCTTAATTCCAGGTTGCTTCTCTCTTTGATTAGTTTCCATCCATTGTTTGTTTCTTGTCTTCCCTTCTGGTGCTTTGGAAAATAAGTTGGTTATTTCTTCTTTGTGGCAGCCCCTCAAATACTGGAATATTGCTGTCATGCCCCTCCAATCCTTCTTTTCTCTAGACTCACCATACCAATTCCTGCAACAATTTTTCATATGTTTTTGTCTCCAGGCCCTTAATCATCTTAGATGCTCTTCTTTGCACTTTTGCTAAAGTCTCAACATATTTTTTTGTGATGAGGTGACCAAAATTGGATGCAGTATTCCAGGTATAGGCTTTCTAAGGATTTATAAAGTGGTACTAATACTTTGCATGATTTTGATTCTATGCCTCTGTTTATACAACCAAGGATTGTATTAGTTTTTTGGGATGCTGCCCCATACTGCCAGCTTATGTTTATATGATTGTCCACTAGGACTCCTAGGTCCTTCTCACAGTTAGTGTTTTTGAGCCAGGTTTACTTAACCTATACTTGTACTTTTGGTTTTCCTTCCTAGATGTAAAACCTTGCTTTTCTCCCCATTAAATTTCATGTTGTTGGATGGGGCCCATTGTTCAAGTCTGTCAAGATCTTTTTGGATCCTGAGCTTGTCTTCTGGGGTATTCCTGCCAGCCTAGTGCCTGCAAATTTGATGAGTTCCCCTTCTATTCCCTTATTTAAGTCATTTATGAAGTTATTGAACAATACTGGGCCCAAGGTGGAGCCTTGTGGTACACCACAAGGTTTTAAGTAGATATTAAAAATACAAGAGGACCAAATTTGCAATGTGCCATATACCAGAGACCATTAGTGCAATATCTAATTCTCTCTCCCTCCTCCCCCAAAAAAGTCCTGTTACTTTCCTGCATTTTCAGGAGGCCTTTATTATATAAAATTGTTAAACTTATTTCCTAGCATGGTCACTAAATCTATGTTATATTATGCTATACTAATATTACCATCTATCTAATTTATAAAGGGCAATTCTGTTCACCTTTTGTTGCTTAAGCTTATGGCAAAAGTTTTAGCCACCTTCAAATTAATTGGTACTGATGCTGTCAGTTGCTGTTCTGAACTGCTGAAGCATTGGGTTTGCATTTTCTCAGTTTGTTCTGTGGTAGAGGAGAGATAGAAAAGAAATGTGCATAAGCACTCCATCTCTATTGGTGCAGACCATTGATGCTGGAATTGTGAGGGTGCTAGGCTCTGTTTCCTCATTCAGTTTGCTTGCTGTTGGTTTGCTGAATCTAAGCCCAATCGTCCTTCATCATCAGTCCATACAACTTCAGTTTTCTTCCAACACACATCTACAATAAAGTAATATCGATGTTTTAATTTTATAATTGGAAACTGGTTGTGATCCAGTACTCTTCCAGCTGCCTTAAAGTCCTAGGGAAGAAAACATAGGAAAGGAAGAACTCATGCTGGCCATTGGAAGATTTTCTATCCATACTTCCCACAGAGGAAGGAGCAGAAACATTGCAGAACACTACTTCCAATCCTAAATTCCTGTAGGCAGTCCAATAAGATGGTGCAATTGATGTGTTAAAAACTACTGAAAGAACTAAAAGATCAAGGAAGGGCTCATTATTTCCACCCAGTTCCTGCTATATGTTATCCAAGACAGAAACCAGTGATGTCTTTGTCCATGGTGGGATTCAAATAATTTAACAACTAGTTCACCAGGGTCAGATTGGCTGAAGTGGGAGGTGTGGCCCATCCCCATCCTCCAGCTCTGCCATACATGTGGGATGACCCTCCTGCGATGATCAATCTGACCCTGGGCAACCTGGTTTGTTAAATTACCCCTGCCCCCACTATCAAAGTAAATCCTGGGCACTGCACTGCAATAGAGAAACGGGAAATGGAGCGGTTAGCACAAAAGAAGGAGGTGGAGCAGGGAGAAGAAAAAGGGAAGGTGGCCATCTCCTTCCTTAACACCGGCTACTCTGTTGTCCATTTCTCCATTGCAGCACAGAGCTCAGGATCCTCTTTGATAGTGGGGGCAGGGTAATTTAACAACTGGTTCTCCTGAACTGGTGAATCCCACCACTGTCTTTGTCCCATAGTCAGACCAGAACCTTAAAGTAAAAGGTGCAATGACTGGATCTTTAAATAATTTGGACCAGTGGTGGGGTTCATTTATTTTTTTACTAACGGTTCTGTGCACATGGCTTGGTGGGTGTGGCAAGGGAAGGATACTGTAAAATCTCCAGTCAGAGGTGGCATTTGCCGGTTCTCTGAACTACTCAAAATTTCTGCTACCGGTTTTTCGGAACAGGTCAGAGTCTGCTGAATACCACCTCCAATTTGGACCTATTTAAACAGGACTTAAGGCTCTAATTACAGGCCTGTATAAGGAGAGCTCTGAAGTAAAAAAAAAAGTTGTCTATTTTTATCTCTTATGTTCCCTTGAAAACTTAAGCAAGGGCTCATTTATGAGAAAAGGAATCTGTTTCCTTTAAAAGGGATTCAGGTGAAGAACATATCACATTATTCAACTTCCTATCACATTCTAATCTTTAAGCAGGCAACTGAATTTCCAAAATTGGACTTCTAATCTACATTTATTTTATTTATTTTTATTTATTTATTTTGTCAAAATAATTGACAAATTATATTTTATTACAATAATTATATTGTACAATACAATAGAAATAAGAATAAACATAAGTTTAAATATAAGAAATAGGAATTAATAATTGGGGACAATAGGACAGAGATGGTAGGCATGATTGTGCACTTATAAATGCCCCTTACAGACCTCTTAGAAATGGGGTTGTAGTATACTTGTTTTGCATACTTGTAATACTGCATTCCTATTGGACAGATACCACGGCCTAGTGATTGGTAGATAACAACAGTTCTGATTGGCCGCCCAAGTGGCGGGAGTTTTAAATAAATGCCATTGGTTGCGAGCCACGAGCAGCCGCTATAAAAGGGGCTGCCATGGCTCGACTTTAGTTGAAGTTACTGACAGTTAAATATAGAGCTGAACTCAACTCCAGTATCGAGTCTATTTTGTTCCGACGATAGAACACTGGCAACGAGGATGGGATTGAAGGAACAAAGACCATAAGCACGTGGCAATGAAAGCCGAAAATTCAACGAGATGGCCAGCAACAACTCACCACCCGCACCATTCAACCCAGCTGAAGAAGACTGGGAATCATATATTGACAGATTCCTGATGTTCTTAGAAAGCAATGAACTACAAGGAATCACTGACCAGAGGAAGAGCCGTATTCCTGACGCACTGCGGTCCGACCATTTTTAAAATGGTAAAGGCATTGTCAAAATCAAACGATGTCAAACAGATGGCATGGCCAGACCTGAACCGAATGCTGAGAAACCATTACACGCCTGTTGTGTCGAACCTCATTCGAAGACACGAATTTTATAAATGGGATCAACGAGAAGGAGAGAATATTGGAGATTTCGTAGCAGCACTAAGGGACATTGGAGGGGCATGCGAGTTCCTCAACATGGATGAAGCCATGAGGGATCGCATAGTCCTTGGATTGAGAGACGCTACCCTGCAGAGCAAACTGCTTAATAGACCCAACATTACCGTAAATGAAGCTATCGCGGAAGCAACTGCAACTGAGGCAGCAAAAAATCTGCGGCAAAAATGAAGCAAATGAATATGGCCAACAGTCCAAGCCAGAGCAGAGAACAGAAAGCGGAAGGTACCCAGAAACATACTACCACAACCATCCACTATGAAGACATCGAGTCATCAACCAACTCTGAGGAAGAAGACAAAGAGGTAAACAGACTCCAGTCAGAGCGGAACCGGCGAGAAAGAAGAGGGAGAAAACCTGATTTTCAGTGTGCCAGATGCGGAGGGAATCACCCGCGCTCTGAGTGCCATTTTCTGGATGCCATCTGCAGACTCTGCGAAAAACGGGGGCACATTGCAAGGGTCTGCCAAAACAAAAAGAGCTATAGTCCCAGAAAATGAGGCAGTACCCCTCCAGAACTAAGGAGAAGCCAATCTGAAGTTGTTGGAGCCGGGAAAATAGAAGCCAGAGACTCAACAAGAAGGAAGAAACACATCAAACGATTATTATTGGGAATGCCAGAGCAACTGATACTAAGAAGGTTCGAATAAATGTCAAGATAGAAGGAGAGCCATGTGAAATGGAAGTAGACTCCAGCTCATATCTGTCAATGGTATCATGGAACACAATAAAAAACTTGATACCAGACATATGACGAAAAGAACTCGAAGAGCAAAGCCTGACAATAAAAGACTACCAAGGAAACAAAATTCTGGTAGTTGGATTGGGACATTTCAATGTAACATTTAAGAAACACTTAAATTCTTCCATTGACCATCATTGACCGAGACCGCCCCAGCCTGCTTGGTTTAGAATGGTTTGCGCTTCTGGGAATCGAAGTGACAGGATCTCAACAGCGTCACCGTGACAGACTGGGAAAAAGACCTGATGGAGGAGTTCCATGATGAATTCAACAGGACATTAGGCAAGTACCGTGGGACCCCTATCTCATTTAGCCTAAACCCGAACATAGCCTCCATCAGGCTAAAGGCCAGATGCATTCCCTTTGCATTAAAGCCAAAAATCAATGAGCAGCTGAACAAACTCATCACACAGGGGTGTTAGAGCCAATCAACCATGCAAGATGGGAAACCCCGATTGTGACTCCCGTGAAACCAGATGGGTCCATGCGCATCTGTGGTGACTATAAGGCCACCTTGAACCATGCATTGCAACAGAGCGCATACCCCATTCCAGTAGTCCAGCACCTTTTGCACTCGTTGGGGGGAGGAAATTTTTTTTCAAAGCTCGATCTCACACAGGCATATCAACAGTTGCTGGTTGATCCTGAGACGGCAGAGGCACAAACTATTGTAACACATAGGGGGGCCTTTAAATGCAACAGATTACAATTTGGTGTCAGTGTGGCCCCCAGTATTTTCCAAAGCCTGATGGAACGCCTCCTCCAAGGACTAAAAGGGGTGGTTCCCTATTTTGATGATGTATTGATATCAGCTGGAAATAAAAAACAACTAAAGGACAGGCTAAGGGCAGTCTTGCAAAAATTTAGAGAAGCAGGACTCAAAGTCAAAAAAGAAAAATGCCAACTTACCACAAATAGGTTGAGTTCCTAGGATATCTTATTGATGAAACAGGAATCCACCCCACCGAAAAAAAATACGAGCAATAAAAGAAGCACCCAGACCCAAAAACAAAATGGATTTGCAGGCATTCTTGGGGCTCATTAATTTTTATAATTTCTTTTTGCCGCAGAAGGCAACTATAGTGGAACCACTGCATAGACTACTCAATAAAAAAGCCGTCTGGAAATGGGGCCGACAAGAAGAAGCTGCATTCCAAAGAATTAAGGACTTGATTACATCCAAATCTGTATTGATCCAATACAGCGACACCTGCGATGCTTCACCATTAGGCGTAGGTGCAATACTTAGCCACACACTACCTGATGGCAGAGAGGCACCAATTGCCTTTTATTCCAAAACATTGTCCAAAGCTGAAAGAAACTACAGCCAACTCGATAGAGAAGCCTTGGACGCTATCTCAGGGATAAAACATTTTCACAAATATCTTTATGGTAGGACGTTTTCTTTGATTACCGACCACAAGCCACTGCTAGGAATCTTGGCTGGAGACAGCCCCCCCCCCCCAACATCCTGTCTTCAAGGATGACAAGATGGTCAGAATTTCTTGCAGCCTACAATTACAAGCTCATCTATTGGACAGGAAAAGCCATACCCCATGCCGACGCATTGAACCGCTCACCTCTACCAGACCACGACGATGACCCAGCTCCCACCACACACACCTTGCAAATTGAAATGATATCGAATTTGCCTATCACCACATCGGACATCGCACAGGAAACCGCAAAAGATGCACCAATGGCCCGAATCCTGAACTGGGTGGGGAGGGGCTGGCCGGAAAATGACAAAAATGAGACTTTTAAACCATTCAAAAACTGGCAAACTGAGCTGTCAATTGAAAAAGGGGGCATATTGTGGGGGGATAGAGTTGTTGTTCCACGAAAATTACAAGAAGATGTGCTGAACATGTTACATGAAGGATACCCGGGCATAGTAAAAATGAAGTCCCTGGCCAGAAGCTATGTCTGGTGGCCAGGAATAGACAAAGACATTGAAACCTGGGTCAGAACTTGTAATAAATGCCAGTCGTCCAGACCTACCCCCCCTTTAGCACCGGTCCTTGACTGGGAGAAACCCAGAGGCCCCTGGTCAAGGATCCACATAGACTTTGCTGGACCCACAAAGGAATATACATATTTAATCATTGTCGATGCCTACTCAAACTGGTTAGAGCTCAGCATCATGAATTCAACAATGACTGAAGCCGTCACTAAACAACTAAAGAAACTCTTCGCCACTCATGGTCTACCAGGTGTAGTAGTATCGGACAATGGCCCACAGTTCACAGCTTTAGCTTTTGAACAATTCCTCGCTGAACAAGGCATATGACATGCTCTGACAGCACCAGCTCATCTGGTGGTGAACAGAAGGGTGGAACACATGGTTTGGTACACGAAAGAAGCATTAGAAAAACTTGAAGGAGGCAACATGCAAGACAAAATCAACACCATGCTCACCATTCAACATATAACGTCATACACATCAACAAACAAGAGCCTAGCTGAACTTTTAATGGGCAGAAAATTGCGCTCATATTTGGACAGACTACACCCCACCTACAACCCTGAGAAGCCACCAGACTCCTCCAGTAAGTACCGCACCTTTATACCAGGCGACCTGGTATATGCAAAAAATCTTACCGGAGACCCGTTGTGGTTACCGGTCATGATAACACTAATCACAGGCCCCCGATCGTACCGGCTAGAGACACCCGATGGCAGAACGTGGGAAAGACACATCGACCAACTACGGTCTCGACACATCGAATGCAACACCGACACACCCCGGAACATGGAGCAGGCACATCCACAAAATCCAATAGACAATAATAATAAAAACCAGAGAGGGGGGGAAAACCTTAAATAACAAAGGAAAGGAAAACTCTCCATTAACAAACCACCGACTAGAAACTAACCCCCCCCCCAAAAAAAAAACTACTTACCATTTGACGAATTCGAAAGAAGAGAGCTGGAGGAGAACCAGGAAAGAAGCAGCCGAGCCGACTCTACCTGCCCGAGCATGCCAGAAGGAAGCAACAGTGCCCGTCCAACCAAACCAACAAAGCACGGCGGGAGTGGCATGGCTGAATCATCCTTCCAGGAGGTTCCAGAGAGAAGAACGGGAGAGATGGAGAGCTTGTCTGAACCGACCGAGGTCAACCTAGAAACTGAACTGCACAGGTCAACTAGGACCCACAGAAGCCCCGCCTACTTGCGCAACTATGTCATGTAACGTTAGATCAAACCAAGAGGGGAGGGGTGTAGTATACTTGTTTTGCATACTTGTAATACTGCATTCCTATTGGACAGATACCATGGCCTAGTGATTGGTAGATAACAACAGTTCTGATTGGCTGCCCAAGTGGTGGGAGTTTTAAATAAACACCATTGGTTGCGAGCCATGAGCAGCCGCTATAAAAGGGGCTGCCGCGGCTCGACTTTAGTTGAAGTTACTGACAGTTAAATAAAGAGCTGAACTCAACTCCGGTATCGAATCTATTTTGTTCCGACGATAGAACAGGGGTGAAGTCAATAGAGGTTAGTTTGAGGGTAAAGGAGTGGGGGTTTGAGCAGGTGACAACAGAATCAGATAGTGAATTCCAGACATTGACCACTCTGTTACTGAAATCGTGCATTACTTAAAAAGAGTAACATAATATTAAATAACTTGGGGCCTGAGGAAAACAGAAAATAAGAGGACAGTTACTGGTAAAATAAAAATTGGATGTACCTATTGCTCTTTTGTTCAGATGTTGGTTTTGAATGCTATCACAGTTGGCTTAAAACCAAATGGCTTCCTATCTTTACTGCCTTCCTTTTGTTCAACCTTTGAATGCCTTTTTAAATTATATTTCTAGCCAACTTCAGATGTGGGCACATTGTTTACATGCATGATTTAATTCTGCCTGATAAAATGATAGAATCCCATTCCTAGAATTTGTAATTTTTATTTATTCATGCTCTTGTTGGTTTCAGCTGTTGAGTAGAGAGCTTATCTTTCTGAGAGATGCTTCATCAAATCCAGAGTCACAAGGGACTGGCTGAGTTGCCTGCTGCTAAATCTGCCCATATATATTGTTCCAATTTTTGCAGAAAAAATATTTTGCTTTATCCTCTTCCCCATAAGACTGCATGATAAAGAAAACTGGCTTCAGAAATTTCTTTTACTGAAGGAAATATTGATGAAAACTTGCATGGATGGAATATTATGTTCTAATGCTTGTCCAAGGTTTCAATATACATTGTACAATCAATTAGAGTTTCAATGTTTCCCACACTTCCATTAAATCTGACAGGTAGACATTCTTCCATGGGTTTCTTCACATTAGAAAGTAATGGGAGAATGAAAAACAGAAAACAATAGAATTGCATCCTCTGCTACCTCTAAATAATATCAATCAATAATATTGTTACACATACTCGGATTTCTTTGGGGAAAAAATTCTGGGAAATTCCAAGAGAGATTTCTGTATAAATTCTGACATTAATCCTACACTGCTATTTGTACAGTTGTTGATCTCAAAATACCTGAGCACAGTAACAAAGAAAAAGACAAAGATCATCAATCTCAAGTCAGGATTAAATCCAATGGGGAATAGAGTACATCTTCATTGATGACAAGAGGATCTTGACAAAGAAACATTGACTTAGAAGACAAGTGGGCTGTCCCTTGTTCCAGGAATTCAAAAAGAGTTTGTGATGAAATCTCTAGAAGATGCCTTAGATCTGGACTGCTTGTACTTAACAAAGGTTAGTATTAAGTAGTTTAAAAGGCCGTTTTATAAACCTTAAGATATATATCTCATTAGATACTCTGGAACCAAGATTACCTAATGAGATATATTTCTAGGAAGCAAGCATATCCAGAATTTGCATAGTTCCTTTTTCTTATTCATGAAACTGAAAGCAGAATATATTATGGAGAATTAGTATTTTGCTTTCATTTATATGTTGTAGCATGTTTATTTTCTTATCCTCCAATGTACAGATTCATGCTTTGTTATTTCCTATAGCTCAGTATATGAACTCTCCGTATATTAATACAGTATATATCTACTCCTAATTATAAGACATCAGTAGTAATGATGAATATTAATTTCTATAATTAATGTTGACCAATCACCTGCTATATATTAGGAAATGACAATGTTGTCCCTTTACAGAAGATATACTTCTTCATTAATATTTTCCTCTCATTCACTTTTTCTAGACTATAAAAAGCCACATTAATCCTTTGTTTTGATTGGCACCATCTCTTTTCATGGGTTCATCTACTCTAACATGGATTCAAGCTTGTCTGAAACTGAATGATAAGCTCTTCCTTGGTAAAAGCCATTATAGTCACTAGTAGCTGAGCACAGCTGATGGACTGCCACACAGTTCTCTTCCAATTGTAATTGAATTCATATTCATGATAGAGCAATGAAAAATAAATTGTGTATGTGTAGTTTTTCCACCCACCATAAAGTGATGCATGCTACTGGCTCTCTCTTTTTCATAATCTTCCTTTCTGCAACACTGTAATACAATTCTCACTAAGCGAGGAGTTAAAATCCCATACTTGTGACTCATCTAACAGAAGAAATCTACTTAGCTGTCATTCCTTGAGTTTTAAGGGTGCAATCCTGTTCATATTTATCAGAGAGAAAGCTCCATTGAAATTAGGACAATTTAGTTCTGAACAAATCTGTGTCAGATTAAACTGAAAGACATAGCAACTATAGCCTAATATTCAATGTTGATATATTTTTATTTGGATGGTATTGTTTCTGACATAACTGAATGCTTCTCACAAGTTGAATAAATCATTGGATGAAGAAGATTAGGTATGGCAAAAAGAACCTTAGATGAGATCTTTTCTCCTTGAAATCTGATTTTTTAAGTGCAGGAAAAAATTTTAATATGGAGAAGCACCACAACATGTATTATCTACAGTCTGAATTGATACAACCGAGTCAGAGACTTTTCAAATAATAAAAAGTACTACAGAGTGTTATCTACTTGGGAATGCTATGTTTAGTCTAAGGCAGTACAAATATGTATGCCTAAGGACTGATCCAAAGTGCAAGACAGTGTGAAAGAACATACTAAATTGAAGTGAGAGATGTATACAAAATATTTATAGAAAAAATAATTATGTTGGCTTATATTACATAAATGGTATTGCAAACCTAAATATGTTTTTTTTGTAACGTGTTCTAAAGCACCGCAGTTTTCTTTTTGTGGACATAGTTCCTACAGAAGATCCTACCCCTATGTTATTATGAGTAATGTGGAAGAATCATTTCCTCAGAGTCAGCTTTCTGTGCTCCAAATCTCAGATTTGCAAAGGGAAAGGTCATTGAAATAAACTTTTCAGGAATCAAGCAGTGTGTCTTCAACTCCAACATGGAAATGAGGCTCCTATGAGTCTTTGGGAACTCAGATATAAATATACAAAGAACTGACACACAAATAAATTCTATGCTACAAGAATTAGGCACTCAAAAAAAAAGTCTTGCTTGCAACTAGCTCTTACAGTCAAAGACAATGACCAGAGTTTTGCTAGGGGAATGTTTACAGAATGAAACATGAGTGTCTCCAGTTAGAAGAATGGTAGTAGTGTTTATGTCTGAATACTTTGTCCTTTCATAGTGAAACTTTCTTACTTAACTCAAGGTTTCCTCTGAATTTGCTTTAGAAATATGTTTTTTTTAAAAAATCTCCATCCAGTAATAAAGGTGATTCTATGGATGTGACATTAGGCAGTACCTCTGGTACCCTTCCTCAAGGGCCATAACAAAGCCATCTCTCTGTGTAGATAATTAAGTCTGATAGGAGTGCTATAACCCAAGGAATAGCTGCAAATCCTGTCAGAATCTGTGATTCCAATGATATAATTATGTTCAACAGTCTTAAAAGGATTGGATCTCATTCATGCCTATTGGGGAAATAATTAATGCATCAAACCCATGAATTCAAAATCCTGGTACAATAGCTCTAACCAACAATCTATAATTATTTGTCAACAAAATCCTTATTTCTAAAAAATCAGTTGTTGCTCTTTACATCAGCTTCTTTGGAATTAGGAACCACATAATTAAAGTTTCCTTCAAACTGAACTTGACTTCTGTGATTCAATGTACATGTTCTTAAGAATTATACAGAAATGCCTTGCACTGCCTTCTAATGATAATAGTATTATCATGTACACATTCTGTCAATTCAGACAATACAAAATCATAGATGAAATGCAGAGAAATGTCTGCTGACATTGCTTTCTATATTGATGGCAAAAGCCTGAAGGGAAACAGTAAACACATTCTATAATAACTGGTTAACCACACTCACAAAGTTAGCATTAGGGGATCTATAGCAGTTATCACTAAAAATCACAGGAAACTCACTTGAGGCCAGTATTATTCAATATTGTTATTAACGACTAGGATAACAGATTGAGGGGCTGCTTATCAAATTTGTGGATGACACAAAATCAGGAAATCTGGTCAAAATCCAGGATGATAAAATGAAAGTTGAGTCCAGTCTCAGTAAGTTAAATAGAAGAATTGAAGGCTGAGAAGAACAAGATATGCAATAAAGAGAAATATTAAGCATTACATTCTGGGAGAAAGAATAGTGTGTGTGTGTGTGTGTGTGCGCGTGCACACACACACACACACACACACACAATCAGGATTCATGGTCTAGTCACTGACAAGTTAATCTTGAACCAGTAGTATGAAAGATCTGACAGAATTCTGGGCTGGCTTAGAAATATTGTGAAAATATAACTAATAACAGAGTTGGAAGGAACCTTGGAGATTTTTAGTCCAACCCTTTGCTCAAACAGAGACCCTATACCATTCTGGACAAATGGCTGTCTGTTATCTTCTTAATAACTTCCAGTGATGGAGGACCCACAACTTAAAGGCAAATTGTTCCACTGGTTAATTGTTTTCACTGTCTGGAAAGTTCTCCTTAGTTCTAGGTTGCTTCTCTCCTTGATTACAGATGGCAGTCTGGTTTTCTAATATTATTCTTCAGCAACTGAGAAATTAAGGGCAAATTAGAGGGCACAGTCCTGGTGATTTCTCAGTGGAAAAATGTTTTAAATTGAAATTGTTAAATAGATCTATTGGATATAGACCCAGGTGAACAAACTCTCTGTTAATATTATGTGGAAGGCAAGATTCTGGCAGTCACCCTGTTTTGTTGGTGTGTATGGGGATGGACTTGAAATTTTGATTACACCAGATCAACTTCATCTACTTCTGGGAATGGTTCCAGGTCTTATAGAAACAGAATGCAGGCTGCTGTCTCCAAATGATTGGCAGTTATCTCCTGTTTCCTACAACTATCTTTCAGCTACTTCCTTGTTCTGTCAGTTTGTTCCTTGCCATTGAGCTGCAAGTTTGTTCTCTGTGGACCTTCATTTTAATTGAAATAGCACATATTGGCACATGTTTTAATTACAGATTTATTTGTTTAGAACAATGCTAATTATTTGAAAATGTGGATCATAATAACGATCAATTGCAAATATTGGTTCAATTACTAGTTCTGGAAGTTGTGAAGCCAAACCATAGGCAAGGTGCCTTGAAGACGATCTGGAAGCTGCACATGGTGCAAAATGCAGCAGTTGTTGGTAAATAAAAGCTGCTATGGACACATTACATTTGTGCTGCAGGTCCTGTACTGATTTCTAAAGATTCCAAGATGCAATTTAAAAACCTGATATTAAGCTATAAAGTCCTATATGGCTTGGCTGCCCATGGGAAAATGATTAATTGTTCCTTCTTTTCAAAAGGTGAGGGGAGAAATAGCCAGGAAACAGTTTTTCAATCATAATCCTTAACTTATATTATTGTCTGATGCTATTGATACTCATATTGTTATATTCATACAGGTGAAACTTGAAAAATTAGAACATCGTGAAACTTGAAAAATTAGAACATCGTGCAAAAGTTCATTTATTTCAGTAATGCAACTTAAAAAGTGAAACTAATATATGAGATAGACTCATTACATGCAAAGCAAGATAGTTCAAGCCATGATTTGTCATAATTGGGATGATTATGGCTTACAACTCATGAAAACCCCAAATCCACAATCTCAGAAAATTAGAATATTATATGCAATCAATAAGGATTGTACATAGAATAATATTGGACCTCTGAAAAGTATAAGTATGCATATGTACTCAGTACTTGGTTTGAGCCCCTTTTGCAGCAATTACTGCCTCAATGCAGCGTGGCATGGAAGCTATCAACCTGTGGCACTGCTGAGGTGTTATGGAAGACCAGGATGCTTCAATAGCAGCCTTTAGCTCTTCTGCATTGTTTAGTCTCATGTCTCTCATCTTTCTCTTGGAAATGCCCCATAGATTCTCTATGGGGTTCAGGTCAGGCAAGTTTTCTGGACAATCAAGCACAGTAATCCCATGGTCATTGAACCAGGGTTTGGTGCTTTTGGACCTGCAGTGTGGGCAGGTGCCAAGTCCTGCTGGAAAATGAAGTCAGCATCCCAATAAAGCTCATCTGTGGAAGGAAGCATGAAGTGCTCCAAAATCTCCTGGTATATGGCTGCCTTGATGCTGGACTTAATGAAGCACAGTGGACCAACACCAGCAGATGACATGGCTCCCCAAATCAACACAGACTGTGGAAACTTCACACTGGACTTCAAGCATCTTGCAGTGTGTGCCTCTCCATTCTTCCTCCAGACTCTGGGTCCTTGGTTTCCAAATGAGATGCAAAAATTGCTCTCCTCAGAAAAGAGGACTTTGGACCACTGAGCAACAGACCAGGTCTGTTTTTCTTTAGCTCAGGTAAGACGCTTCTGACGTTGTTTGTTGTTCAGGAGCAGCTTGACAAGAGGAATACGACATTTGAAGCCCATGTCCAGGATCCATCTGTGTGTGCTGGCTCTTGATGCACTGACTCCAGCCTCAGTCCACTCCTTGTGAAAGTCTCCAACACTTTTGAATGGCCTTTTCCTGACAATCCTCTCCAGGCTGCGGTCATCCCTGCTGCTTGTGCACCTTTTTCTTCCACCCTTTTCCCTTCCACATAACTTTCTATTAATGTGCTTTGATACAGCACTTTGGGAACATCCAACTTCTTTTGCAATTACCTTTTGAGGCTTTCCCTCCTTATAGAGGGTGTCAATGATGGTTTTCTGCACAACTGTCAGGTCAACAGTTTTTCCCATGATTGTGATTCCTACTGAACCAGACTGAGAGACCATTTAAAAGCTCAGGAACCCTTTGCAGGTGTTATGGCTTAATTAGCTGATTAGAGTGGGACATTTTGAGCCTTGAATATTGAACCTTTTCACAATATTCTAATTTTCTGAGATTGTGGATTTGGGGTTTTGATGAGCTGTAAACCATAATCATCTCAATTATGACATATCACGGCTTGAACTATTTTGCTTTGCATGTAATGAGTCTATCTCAAATATTAGTTTCACCTTTTAAGTTGCATTACTGAAATAAATGAACTTTTGCACAATATTCTAATTTTTTGAGTTTTACCTGTATTATTAACCACTGGGAATCTATGTGATTTTACATGTTTGATAGATAGATAAATAAGCAGATCTATTTAATAGAGTTAAACCTATCTTGTTGTGTCAAAGCAAATTAAAGCCTTTTTCTTCCCTAAAACCAAAAATTTTCCTTTCCAAATTGGGAAGGTGAACTCAACAAAGTCATTTCCAGTTTACTCCATCATGCATAGAAGCCTATGAATAAATCTACATCATAAGGAAAAAATAAGCACAACTATGGTGATCTATAGACTATCCAAATGCATACTGAAGAGTCACTTCCCTGGAGCAATCCCAATAGGACATTAAAATGAACCACATTACATCATACAAGCCTTACAAGGGAATCCAGTCAGTCTATCACTATAGGAGTAAGTGAACAATTTCAGTAGGAAACAAGCAAAGATTTAGCAAAGTGCACAGAGAAAATATAAGGAACAAAAACAACAACAACAACAACAACAACAACAACAGATTATCAGGAAATACTTATCTGCAGATGGAACAGTTTCTGGAATCATGTTGAAGTTTAACAATGTTTAAAGTATTTTTTAAGCTATATTGAGCTTGTTGGGCTGAAAGAATATTCAAAAAAATATAACAACCCACTTCTCAGAAAGTGCAGTTCCAGGCATAGGAGGCTCCAGGCTTTGCCAGCATCAAACACTGTAATCAACAAACCATCAAGCCTTAGACAATGATGAAATTCTAGTATTTCAAGACCTGGGATATATTATTTGTTCAAAGAACATATCTACTCATGAAATCTGAGGGAAACTGAGCTCTAGTTGCAGAATTCACCTTGTGCAAGGAAGAATTGCTTTCACCCACACTGATAGCAGAGTAAACGTGCAGAAATTTAAAGTGAATTATTCAGAACTTTGGAAAATAGGTAGGCAGGAAGGCAGAAAGGATTTGTTAGTTATCCTTTTTCTGTCATTATTATTTTTCTTATATCGTGTTATTCTGGGATTATTAAATGATCAATAGATTTTTGTGAGTTTTTAAAGAAAAATAGAATCAAATAAATTTCCCCAACTCCTATTCCCATCACAAATGTTTTCTGATTCCTTTTCTTTCCCCTCTTTTTCTCTTTCCCATTTCCCTACTACCTTTATTTTCATTTTACATCATGATAATATTAATTAAAAAAGAACCTCAAGTGCTTACTGAGGTTCAAGATTGTATTAATGGGGCAATCAGGATATTTTATTTCTCTGGTTTCTGAACAATCCATGCAGAAATAAACATTCCCTCTGAGAACAGAAAATGCCCAGAGCCTAAATGCACATTAGTTTCCTGATGCTTGAATTTATTGCATCAGCCATCCAACTGGGCTGCTCATGAATACGACTGGCTCTGTGTCCAATTTATTTGATCACTGCACCTAATGAGCATTACTGAACAAAAGAACAAGGCATTAGAAAACATAGTCACCTCTTAACTTGCTCACTGTCAGAGTAGCCGCAAAGATAACAAAATCACCTGAGCTCAGGAAACAGGATTTTTTCTAACTGAAATATGCAATTGTGTGCATCTGCATATATAGACAAGAAAATTCTGTGTTACAGGCGGAGTACATTCAAAAGGGAATTTAATTTGCACATATTAGAATGTTCAAAAAAAAAGTTTAGCCAATCCTGCATAGTCGGAATTTCAATATTGTTTGCTTTGTTCCTGAAGAAAACAGTAAATAAACCAGATGAATAAAGTCTGTGGAGCTGGAGGCCTGATGCTATATTTGTAGACAGTTCAGAAGTTTGCAACAGCAACATATCTGATAGAAGAGTAAAAACAGGTGGTAGCTGTTCCTTTGAAAATCTCACCTTTATGGATGACATGGAACTACTGCAAAATTTGTGGTAGGGATCAGTGAAGGAGCAGAGCATATACTGCTAAACAGTTTAAATTTAGAAGAAGCTTGAGAGATTCAGACTGATTGAATCTACTCGTACTTGGTGGCCAAGCATTCAGGAAAAAAAAACACTTTTGAGGGCATAGTATTTATAATATTCATTCATCATATACAGGAAATTCTCAACTTACAATTGAACCCAAAATTTATGCTGTTAAGTGAAATATTTGTTAAGTCAGCTTTGCCTCATTTTAAGACTTTTCTTGCCACAGTTGTTAACTGAATTATTTCACTTGTTAAGTAAGTAACACAGTTGTTAAGTGAATCTGGCTTCCCCATTGAGTTTGCTTGTCAGAAGGTCTCAGAAGATTATCACAAGATCCTGCGACACTGCAACCATCATAAATATATGTCAGTTGCCAAGCATCTGAACTTTGATCATGTGACCAATGGAATGCTGCAATGGTCGTAAATGCGAAAACAGTCACAAGTCACTTTTTTCCATCATAACTTTGAACGGTCACTAAATGAACTATTGTAAGTCGAGGACTACCTGTATGCATAATAACATATGTTTACTTCATAAATTAAAGAGTTTCAGAAGGAGGGCTTAAAAAAATCTTCCCCACTTCATCAGATCAAATTTGAAAATTAAGAAAGAACTAGGGGTGCATTATTGATTTGATTATTAGATTTATATCCTACCTTATTTAGGCATCTTATCTGAGAAATCTCCCTCCATTTTTATCCCACAACAATAATTCTGAGATAAATAGGTCTGAGAGAGAGAGCTTAAAAGTTCCTAATGAATGTTTGCAGTCCTAGGATAACACTGTAACCTCTATACCACATTTGGCCATCTCCTGATGCCTATATTAGATTGAACAGAATCACAATCACAGTAAGGGCATCAATAGTAGGACAAATTTGAATGTATTAATGATTTAGAGCACCACAGAGATAGGGTATTGAAGAAATTGATCTATTTCTCTTCAAGGATAATATTAGGGTGGAAAGAAAGAAGGGGAAGGGCTGTCATTTCCTGAATGACATTTCTTGTTTTTGATCAGAATGAATGTTTTTAGCAGTGAATGGTTTCAGGAAAGCTTATCAATCACTAGGAAAGGTCATTGTTTGCACAGCTGGCAAAACGTTTAGGTATTGGAGTACTTATTCAAGTCCATCCTCAATTCAAGTCCATCCTCTGTAACTGACTTTGGGCCTCTCACTTTATCTCAGTCAACATCACAAGGTTCTTCTGGGTCAAATTTGTCGGAATGAAATTATATGCATGCTATTTTCAACTCTGGGAGTAAAGGTGGAATATAAAGCTAACCATATAAATCATAATGCTTTGGAGAACAGGATGCTGAAGTACTGCATAATAGGACTGTACAATGTTCAGGAAGAAAAGTTTGATGACATATATGAGATCTGGCAAGACATATAGCACTGCATATTTGGAACAGGCTGGCTAAAATCCTTTTGCATTGCCACTGATAGCTCCACATTTCTTACCCAACCAGGTCCTAGTACCTTTTTATGACTTTAGTACTAATTGAATTAAAAGCCAAAAAACCTTAAATGGTTTTACATCTATCATAATCCATTAATCCTTCACCTGTTTTTTGAAATGTCATAGCTAATGCAACTTCAGTGCCATGTGCCATTTTCGTAATTATTTACCATCAAGTCTACAACACAGCTAATGTTGGAAATGTAGACTTGATATAAAAACTAAAAAGAAAACATTTTGGAATTATAAAGGCTGCTTTTGCAAAAAAACAAAAACAAAAAGTTTCTAATACATATGACATTGGCTGGCCTTTTTTTCACAAGATGATTTGTCCCAGAAAAGAAAAAACTACAAATTGATTTCAACTTTTTTTAATTAGAAAAGAAAGAAAAATTATGGGCATTTCTTTAAAATAATCAAACTATAAAATGATCTAGCACAATTCTGTATAGCACATGTATCTTTCAAATTTCATTTTTTCTTAAGAGCATATTTTAGATCAACCCACTGAGATCAAGCTGGCATACTCTAAATTCATCTGTGATAAATAAGACTGTTTTCCCAAATCCTAAGTATTGTAGTTCACTAACATCCTAATATTCTATATGCAGAAAAGCCTTCAAGATTTATATAAACTGTCTGCTTTCAGGGATAAGCCTACCTTGTAAACTATTGTATATTGTTCTGCTATTGGCACTGGAATTCCTAAGCAGACCTGATAAAAGTCAGAACTTATTGCTATCATCCCTAATTTTAATAACTATTTACCAGTTTTAAAGCAAAAGTCATCTACACCTCTCCCCCGTAATTTACTAATGAAAGACACTCTTTGGTACTAAATTACTTCACCACTATATTACTAAATAAACCTCATGTAAACATTTCATGAAACACCTCTAGCTGACGAAATAATGATCATTCTTACAAAGTCTCTAATGGATTCAGAGCCAACAACTTACATGATATATGAAAGTCACTGTGAGATACCATAAAAGAAAACAGAGAAGCTGTTTTCAGCTCAGCAGCGAAACTGAGAATGGAGCCAGTTTTCAGATGCAGCAGATACTTAATCAAAGCTTTTTATCTGGATGTGCAGGACCACACAAATTTCTCCAAGCAACAAGGCAGACAGTGACTTGGAGAAAGAAAAAGGGGATTTGGACATTCAGAGATAGACTAGGTGCTAAATAAGAGTGTACTTTGTTATGTCCTGAGGACTCAAGGAGTTCTCACTCAGGTCCACTCACTTTGTGTGGGCGTTATTCCCCCATTCCCATTGGTCGGTTCTCCCCAGCAGCCAGCTATAAAAGCAGGCTGCGGGGTCCAACTGGCTGCTGATTGCTGCGAGCCAGTTCCAGGCTTGGCAAGCACGGTCAGCCCTTTATTTGTAAAATAAAGTACTGTTGCACTCATGCTCTGGTTCAGCCTCTCATTGCTCAAACTTAACACTGGCGACGAGGGTGGGATGGCTACCAGAAGCACCTTGCAACCGCTGAGTCACTAGCCACCGATCTACAGCCCAGAGAGAGCGATCGGCTGGCGACAAAAACGCTGATCCGCAGCCAGAGAGAGCGGTCAGCTAGCGAAACGCAGCGATCAAAAAGAGCAAACGCAGATCCGCAGCCAGAGAAGCGGTCTGAGTCAAATAGTTAGAAGCGTCTGTAGCCGCTTGTTAGCCTCGCTATGGGGAAAGTGAAGCGCTGCGAGCCGCAGCCGCTCTGCATTTGGCGCGAAATTCAAACGGGTGTCATTTGAATTTCGAGCCAGTAGGAATCACAGCACAGCGCTGTAGAGAGTCACTAACGCCCACTTTTTGGCGCGAATCAAGACACCTCCAACGGCTAGCAGCCAACGTGGCAACCAGAGAGAGAAAAGAGAGGGTAGCAAGAAACCTCTCCAGAGCTGATATCACTAGTAACTCACGGCGTTCGTAGTCCCAGAGAGATTTTTTCCGCAGGTAGCCCAGCCGTTCAGCACCATGAGTTCCAATCCAGTATTCCCGGAGTTTAAACCAGGCGAAGAGAAGTGGGAATCGTATAAGAACCGTTTCAATCATTACATCGATGCGGTCGGCCTGTCGGATGCGGGAGAGCATCGGAAAAAATCCTATTTCCTAATCTACTGCGGAGCCACCGTTCTGATACCGCTGCAGCACTCGTGGCGCCGAGAGAATTAAAAACGTTCCGTGGTCCGAGTTGCTTGAGATCCTCACAAACCACTACGCTCCCAGGCCTTCACAAATCGCCAGGAGGTTCACGTTCCGAATGAGGAAGCAATCAAGTAAGGAGACCATCAACCAATATATGGCCGCCCTCAGAACAGCAGCCCTGCACTGCGGGTTTGGAACATACCTGGAGGACATGCTCCTCGATCAATTGGTTTGTGGGGTCAAGGATCTCAACCTACAGAGCGTCTGCTGGCTAAGAAAGACCTCAACCTCACGCAAGCGGTAGAGGAGGCCCTAGCAGCCGAGCTAGCAACGAACTCAGCCACCGAAATTCAGGGCCCAAGCGCCAAGCTAGCAGCGTTCCCAGTCCATTCCGAAGAGGTGGAAGCGGAGGAAGGCCACAACGATGAGAACGATGTCCATCGCCTCACCAATGACAGACGGTCGCAGGTAGGGGCCAAACAAGAATACACCGGTCCACCCAAGCACATCACCCTGTGCCTAGCCTGTGGGGGATCACATCAAAGGGCCACCTGCAAGTTTAAAGGAGCCGTTTGCAACAACTGCCATAAGAGGGGCACATTGCGAGAGTCTGCCAAGCCCCCAAAGCGCTGCACAAAGACCCCGTCCTCGCACTCGGGACCACAGAGGCAAGTATTAAACTGTCAGCACGCACCGCCTTGCCAGGCGTACTTGCCACTCTGTTAGTAAAATTTCTCTCTCCGTTTCCCTAGAAGGTAAACCGTGCCACATGGAGGTTGACACAGGGTCAGCGCTCTCAATAATCTCGTGGAACACCCTCAAGAGACTCCACCCCAGCCTATCTACTACCCGGCTTCAGAGATGCCAGTTTGGTCTGAAGGACTACCAGGGAAGGCCATTCCCGTGATCGGCAGAGGCAAGTTCTTTGTCAGTTTTAGAGCTTTTAAAGGCCACCTACCCCTAGTGGTAGTTAACGGCAATCTACCCACCTTATTGGGGCTCGATTGGTTTCCCCACCTCGGCCTAGGGTTAACAGGAGTCCATGCTGTCTCAACCTCAGACACTGACTCCTTATTCGCTGACTACGCAGATGTGTTCAGCGAGGAGCTGGGGTGTTATAATGGAACCCCATCTCGTTCACCGTTGACCCCAGGCAGTCCCAATCAGATTAAAACCACGTAAAGTTCCATTTGCTATTCAACCAAAACTAGACGCTGAATTGGATAAACTACTAAAACAAGGGGTCATTGAGCCAACAGATTTCGCCAAGTGGGAGACGCCCATTGTCACACCCTCAAAAAGATGGTAGCCTGAGATTTTGCTCGGACTACAAGACAACAATCAATAAATATTTACAAGTTAGCGCCTACCCGTGCCCGTCATTCAGCACTTATTGCACACATTCGAACCGGGCAGTATTTTTGCTAAATTGGACATGTCTCAAGCATATCAACAGTTCCCTGTTGATAACCAAACAGCGGAACTTCAGACCATCGTCACTCACAGGGTGCCTTCCGATGCAAGCGTCTCCAATTTGGCGTAAGTGTTGCCCCGGGTATTTTTCAGTCCCTCATGGAGCGGATTTTACAGGGCCTCCCTGGTGTAGTACCCTACTTGACGACATCTTGGTCTCGGCCAGGGACAGACCCCAACTCTTCCAGAGAGTGCGAGCAGTGTTAGAGAGGTTCAGACAGCATGGCCTCAAGTTAAAAAAAAGAAAAATGCGCCATTGCCACTAGACAGGTGGACTTTCTGGGTTATAAAATTGACGCCTCTGGCATTCACCCCTGGAGTCCAAGGTCAGGGCGATCCACGAAGCTCCCACACCGACCTCCAAAACGGAGCTACAAGCTTTCTTGGGACTCCTAAACTTTTATGCATCCTTTTTGCCCCATAAAGCCTCAGTAGCCGAACCCCTACACAGATTACTAGACAAAAAGTCACCGTGGCACTGGGGGCACAAAGAAGACCAGGCGTTTAACGCCGTCAAATCACTACTTACGTCAGAGGCAGTGCTCATCCAATTCGACCCCAACCTTCCTTTAGTACTGGCAGCAGACGCATCCCTTTTGGAATTGGGGCGGTCCTTAGTCACCGACTCGCCAATGGCGCCGAGGCCCCCATCGCCTTTTTCTCCAGGACGCTCTCGGCCACGGAGCGAAATTACAGCCAAATAGACAAGGAAGCCCTAGCAGCTGTTGCAGCCGTGAAAAAGTTTCACGAATTCCTTTTGGCCACTTCTTGAACTGGTCACCGACCATAAGCCCCTCCTGGGCCTACTGGCCGGCGACAAACAGACACCTCAAGTCCTCTCCCCTCGGATGACAAGGTGGACACTTTTCCTAGCGGCCTACTCATACAAACTTATCCACCGCCCGGGCAAAACTCTATCCCACGCTGACGCGCTCAGTCGCTGCCCCTTACCCGCTCCGGCTGAAGACCCAGCTCCTGTCAATGCCATTTTTGAAATCACCCAGTTGGACCTGCCCATCACCGCCCTTGACATCGCCGCCAAAACCAAGGCAGACCAAAGCCGCCCAGGTGCTCGACTGGGTGAGGAGGGGTGGCCGGGAGGCAATGTTGATAACAAATTCGCACCCTTTAAGACTCGCATGCAGGAGCTGTCCAGTTTGCAGGGTTGTCTACTGTGGGGCACTCGAGTAGTCATCCCGACCTCGCTGCGTACCCGAGTCCTGGAAGCGTTGCACGAGGGACACCCGGCATTGTGAGAATGAAGGCGTTGGCACGCAGCTACGTGTGGTGGCTGGGTCTAGACGAGGACATTGTCAATTGGGTAAGTTCCTGCAGCATTTGCCAGGAATCCCGTCCTGCTCCCCCATCGCCACCCCTACCAGATGGGAGAGCGCCAGCGCCCTTGGTCTAGAATCCATATCGATCTGGCCGGCCCGTGCACGGAAAGATGTTCCTAGTGGTCGTGGACGCTTATTCCAAGTGGATAGACGTGGCGCAGCTATCCACGACCACCACACTAGCAATCACCAACGTGTTAACGCGCCTGTTCGTTACACATGGACTACCCGACTCCTTGGTCTCCGATAATGGCCCACAGTTCGCATCAGTAGAATTCAGCCGTTTTGCAGCCAACCTAGGCATTCGCCACATTTTCACAGCCCCATTTCACCCTGCGAGTAATGGGTTGGCTGAAAGGGCCGTCAGGACCACCAAAGAGGCCCTCGCTAGGTTTGGCAGAGATGACTGGCACCACAAACTCTCACGGTTCCTGATGAGCCAGCACTCAACCCCCTGTGCAGTCACCAATAAGTCCCCAGCGGAACTTCTGATGGGCCGGCGCCTGAGGACTGTATTAGATAGACTGCACCCACAATACTGCCCTGACTCTCCCCTCGCTTCCACTTCGGGGTTAGACATTTTATGTTACAGGAGCCGATATTCGCAAGGAATTTCGCTGGGGACCCACTTTGGATTCCGGGCGAGGTCATCACCGTCACCGGGCCGAGATCGTATAGAGTCAGGCTGGAGGATGGTCGCGTCTGGAGGAGACACATAGACCAACTCAGAAGGCGCCTCAGCAACCTCGCAAACAAGAATCCAGAGTCTCCAGTCGAAGGGAACCGTCCCATCCGCCACCCAGCCACACCGCACCCAGTGACCAGTCTCGCGCCAGCGTCGCCCGTCAGCCCAAACTCGGACAACAGCGCCCAGAGAGTTGACCAACCGGATCCAACCCACGAGAGTTTGACTCCAGAAACCAACCCGGTGGTTTCCGAGGATGCCCAGTCCAGAGAGAGTGTTGGCGACACTATGCCAGCTCAACCGTCACAGACTGATACCGAACAGTCAGACAATGTTCCCGAGTTCCGCCGCTCCGGGCGCCAACACAAACCCCCATCTACCTCAAGGACTATGCATGTTCGCATCTGGGGGAAGGGGTGTTATGTCCTGAGGACTCAAGGAGTTCTCACTCAGGTCCACTCACTTTGTGTGGGCGTTATTCCCCCATTCCCATTGGTCGGTTCTCCCCAGCAGCCAGCTATAAAAGCAGGCTGCGGGGTCCAACTGGCTGCTGATTGCTGCGAGCCAGTTCCAGGCTTGGCAAGCACGGTCAGCCCTTTATTTGTAAAATAAAGTACTGTTGCACTCATGCTCTGGTTCAGCCTCTCATTGCTCAAACTTAACATACTTAATATTGATTTCAAAGGTAAGGGGACTGGAGGCTAAAAGGTATGAAGAATGTTTGCAGGAATTGGTTTGTCTAGTTTAATGAAGAGGACTAGAGGTGACACTATAGCAGTGTTCCAATATCTAAGGGGCTGCCACAAAGAAGAGGGAGTTAACCTATTCTCCAAAGCACCTGAAGTCAGGGCAGGAAGCAATGGATGGAAATTAAACAAGGAGAGAACTAACCTAGAAGGAGAAGTTTCCTAACAGTTAGAAAAAGTAATCCATGGAATGGTTTGCCTCCAGAAGTTGTGCATGCTCCAGCACTGGAGGTTTTTAAGAAGATACAGGACAACCCAAATACAGGAGATTGTCTTTCAAAATCCTTTGGCAATGTTTCTGAGTTTTATTAGAGGAGATAGTGGAAGATGTTAATGCCAACATTGGTTATTTATTCATGTTATTAATAATGAGAAAGGTGGGGTTATGGTTAAGGCTAAAAACTGGGAGACTGAATTCTAGTCCTGCCTTAGGCACAACGCCTAAAAAAACAAAAAGAAGGCAAGGGAAAAGCTTGCCAAGAAAACTGCAAGGACTAGTCCTTACAATCTCCAGAGTCAAGGGTGACTTAAGAGGAGCAGGAGGAGAAGGGGAAGCATCTATACTGCTTCAGTCATGCAGATGTGCATGGTATACAATGAAACACAATATAATATAATAATTTAAAAATCATAAATAATAATAAACAGCACTTAGCAATAGCAAATAGCACTTATATACTGCTTTACAGTGCTTTAGAGCCCTCTCTGAGTGGTTTACAGAGTGAAACACAATATAATATAATAATTTAAAAATCATAAATAATAATAAACAGCACTTAGCAATAGCAAATAGCACTTATATACTGCTTTACAGTGCTTTACAGCCCTCTCTGAGTGGTTTACAGAGTGAGCATATTGCCCTCAACAATGTGGGCCCTCATTTTAGCCACCTCAGAAGGATGGAAGGCAGGGGCAACCTTGAGCCGGTGAGAATCGAACTGCCAAACTGCAGGCAATTGGCAAACTACCAAACTGCAGGTCAGCAGAAGTAGCCTGCAGTACTGCATTCTACCACTGCGCTACTGTGGCTCATGGTGCTATCAAAGTATATGCAACATAGCATTATATCAGTGGTGTAATTCAAATTTTTTTACTACTGGTTCTGTGGGCATGGCTTATTTGGTGGGCGTGGCTTGGTGGTCATGTGACTGGGTGGGCATGGCTTGGTGGTCATGTGACTGGGTGAGCGTGCTTTGTGGTTATGTGACTGGGTGGGCATAGCCAACTCAATGTCACTCACTTCAAGGGGTGCCTCGCCTGGCCCCTCCCCTCCCAGCCATTCCTTGTCCCACCCAGTAAAAATGTTGTTCATCTTTTTTTGACTTTATTATCTACATGCTACAGATGTACTTTCGTGGACCACTGAAAGGAGGTAATGGCTTACATGCTTTGCCCAAGAGTGTGACAGGCTTTTAAGGGGCTGCCATAAAGAGGGGGGGAAATGTATTTTCCAAAGAAGCAGAAGGCAAACAAGAAGCAATGGATGGAAACTGAACACAGATAAGCAACCTAAAACTAAGGAGAAACTTCCTGACAGTGAGAACAATTAACCAGTGGAACTGCCTGCCTCCAGAAGTTCTGGGTGCTCAATCACTGGAAGTTTTTCAGAAAAGACTGGACAGCCATTTCTCTGAAATGGTATAGGTCCCTCAAGGTCCCTCTAAGTGTTATCCTGTTATTCTGCCACTTTCCCAGGACCTCTACCCAAATTTGTTTCATAATTTCACATATAAAATAGCCATTCGTGTAATACAACCTGCATATTGTTCCAAACACTAATTATTATGGCTGATTTTTGACACCAAGTCTAAAAGTCAAAGATCACAAGAGTGCTTCTTTCTCTTTATGTATACAAAATATCACATACCAGAAATAGCATATTAAGCTGGATTTATGCAACCTGATGTACAAAATAAACACACGCATATTTATCCTCTGGACTAGACATTGAATAAATGTAAATCCCTGAAAAATATGTGGTAGCCCTGGGCAAAAGAAAAGCGGTAAAATTAACTCTAGATGTAGGGACAGTGTAAAATATTAACACATGATATAATGAAACAATTAAAAATAATAGTACAGAGTTTTCTCTCTCTTCCTATTCCTTTTTCTTTCTCTTTCTTCCTCTTTCTTTTTTCCTTTTTCTTTCCCTCCCTTCCTCTTTCTTTCTTTCTTTCTTTCTTTCTTTCTTTCTTTCTTTCTTTCTTTCTTTCTTTCTTTCTTTCTTTCTTTCTTTCTTTCTTCTCTCTCTCTCTCTCTCTCTCTCTCTCTCTCTCTCTCTCTCTCTCTCTCACACACACACACACATATCTGGTCTGGGATGAACTGAATGATCCCACGAGCTCTAGTCAGCAGTGGGCGGCAGGAAAAGGAAGGAAGTGGGTAGCGCGCCCTCCCAAAGACCTCTGGTGGCTGCTTGCTTTCTTGTGAGTGGAGGTGGTAGTGGGGCCCTGGAGCCCCCCCCCACTCTAGCCCTCCCAAAGCACTTCCACGGATGGCAGCAGTGGCAGCAGCATCTGCCCTCCTTCTCAAAGACCTCCAGTAGCTGCTTGCTTTTTTGTGGGCAGAGGTAGTGGTGGGGCCATGGAACACCCCCACCACACCAGCCCCCCAAAAAGCACCTCTGCAGACAGCAGTGGCAACAGCTTCCACCCTCCTTCCCAAAGACTTCCAGCAGCCACTTGCTTTCTTGTGGGAGGAGGTGGTGCTGGTGCCATGGATCCCACCACTCCAGTCCTCCCAAAGACCTTCGGTGGCCACTTGCTTTCTTGTGAGTGGCGGCGGCGGCAGCGGTGGGAGGGCAGGGCAGGTGGATGTCCCAGCCAGGGCTGCACATGCAGTGTGCAATTTTCAGCAACCTCAGCTGGGACAACCACTCACCCTCTCTGTGCCAAGGCCACCACGTAGTAGGGAAATCAGGGAAAGCACTGCATGGGATGGACCCATGCTAGCTTAACCAGCCAGTTGAGTCCAGGAATGGTAGGGAAGGCCCGTAAAAGTCTGGGGACAGTAGGAAAGGCCCATAAAAGTCCGGGGACACTAGGGAAGGCTAGGAAAAGTCCAGGGATGGTAGGAAGTGGCTAGTGTGACTTGGAGTCTTACTTGTGAGCAGGAAGATCAGGGCTGCTCAGTTGGAGCACAGGCACCATGTGGGAAGGCTAGAATGGCAAGCCGCAAGGACCCAGGAGGGGAGGAGTGATTGGGCGGGGTGAGTGGCAGGTGGGTGAGTGGGTTGGGTGGGGCAAGTGAGTGAGCAGAGACCAGGAGACCAGGTCAGAGGCATGACCAGCCAGATGTTGCTACTGGTTTGGCGACCCATGCCAAATTCTTGCTACCACTTCGTTTGAACCGGTGCTAACTGGCTGAATACCACCACTGTATTATATCATTATTAAAACCATAGCATCTTCTAATACCAAAGTAGACAGATTCATAATAAATGAAATAAATCTATTTAGTTCCTAGTCCCATATTTAAAGTTATGTTTTTACAAGCATTCTAAATCTAGGAGACAGGATTGGTTCTAATTGCTAGTGGAAAGCAATTCACAGAAGTAAGCAGTTTCAGGCCTCCCTGTTTGCTTACATTTCCGAGTCTGAAAATGTCAATTGGAAATTGCACATCATATGAGAAATCATTGTGTTTCAAAATGCTATACAAATGTTAGATGTTACTATTAGTAGTCATAAACTGAGAATTATTGGTGTTGTCCCATTAGTTTGGAATTCATGATGTTCACTTGCAATTTTCAATGTTTGTCATTTCACAAACTAATATTTTAAGAATCATATTCTTCCCTTTGAAGCTTCTCTCCCAAAGGTAAGATGAACTCTAGAAAGGACACAGTTAATAAATGAAGTTAATAGTCCACTTGATGTGGAATTTAATACATCTCATTCATGTTTCAGATTATATTGCATATTCTTATTGCTTTAGAGTACTCTATCGCAATTCTGTTGGTGGAGTTGATCAATCTCTCAATGAAGTGAGTAATTGACTTGTAAACTTTAGTTAGATAGCCTTGGCCCCATGACAAATGCTTAGCTGAGCTAGGCATTTTAAGATTATATATAAGCTCTTTTCCCAGCCTTTTTTTTTTTTTTACAAAGCATTGAAATTAAAACCCCATTTCTTTGCTGTCTAGGAAAGTCTTATATCAGGACTCACCCCCCCCCACCTTTAGCATCATGTTCAGAAAAGTTTTAAATGCAGAAATAAAAAAAATAAAAAAAATTGAAAGAAGAAAACCCTAACAAAAACTTTATTGATTAGTTACAACAATTTTCTGGAAAAGTTTTGTTATTACAGCTTCAAATTAACTTATTTTGATTTGCTTCCTAACAGATGGGAAGCAGCAGGTGAAGCTAAGCAGAATCAGATACCTGTACAATTAGCACAGGGGTCCCCCAAGGTTGTGTGTGCTATCCACTTTTCTTCTCTTTCTGTACCAATGACTGCATCTCAAATGATCCATCTGTTAAACTACTGAAGTTTGCAGATGATACAACAGTGATTGGTCTCATTCGAAAAAATGATGAATCTGCATAAAAATGGAACGTTGAACAAGTAGCCTCGTGGTGCAACTGGAACAATTTGTAACTGAACACTGTAGAAATGTTGATAGACTTTAGGAAAAACTCTCCCATTCTACCACCTCTTACAATACTAGACAACATAGTATCAGCAGTAGAGACCTTCAAATTTCTAGGCTCTGTTGTATCTTAAGACCTAAAATGGACACCTACCATCAAAAATGTCATCAAAAAACCACAACAAAGAATGTTTTTTCTGCACCAATTCAGAAAGCTCAAACTGCCCAAGGAGCTGATGATACAGTTATATAGAGGAATTATTGAGTCTGTCATCTGCACCTCTATTATGTCTGGTTTGGTTCTGCAACCCAACAAAACAGACACAGACTTCAGAGGATAATTTCAGAAAAAACAATTACTACCAACCTGCCTTCAATCAAGAACCTGTATACTGCACGAATCAAAAAGAGGGCTGTGAAAATATTTACAGAGCCCTCACATCCTGGACATAAATTGTTTCAATTCCTACCCTCAAAATGACACTAAAGAGCACTGCACACCAGAACAACTAGATACAAGGACAGTTTTTCCCTGAACTCTGCTAAACAAATAATTCCCTCAACACTGTCAAACTATTTACTAAGTCTGCATTGCTATTTATATTAATCCTTTCATTGTTTCTATCACCCATCTCCTCCTACTTAGGGCTGTATGACTGTAACTTTGTTGCTTGTATCCTTACAATTTATATTGATTGTTTCCTGGTATGATTTTATTGCTTATTTGTACCCTATGACTATCATTAAGTGTTGTACCTTATGATTCTTGATGAATGTATCTTTTCTTTTTATGTACACTGAGAGCATATGCACCAAAGACAAATTCCTTGTGTGTCCAATCACACTTGGCCAATAAAGCTATTCTATTCTATTCTATTCTATTCTATTCTATTCTATTCTATTCTATTCTATTCTATTCTATTCTATTCTATTCTATTCTTTGTTTTAATTTCTTTCAGCATTTCCCCCCTAAAATTTACTTCATCATTTCAAGAAGCAACATTGTTGAGGTGTAGGTATGTATCCATATTTACCTCTGATTTTATTTCTATCATCTCCAGTTACACATCTACCTTTCTGGCTGCATTTCTTTTCTATCTGCTTTCCTTATGATAGCACCTGCTTTGTGGAATTATCTCTCTCCTGAAATTCAAATGGCCCCAATCTTGTTACCTTTCAAGAAGGCTTTGAAAACATGTGGGCGATGTTAGATAAACTCAGCTTGTGAGGTAGGGAAGAAAGTCTCAAATGTGTGCTGATTTGAGACTTGAGTAAGTCTCAAATGTACTTCCATTTGTACTCAAATGGAATTTTTAAATGCTTCATGTCTATTGTAATTCTGTTTTTATTGTTGCACACACTGTCTAGAATCATATTTTGGAAAGTTGGATAGTTATATAAATTTGATAAACCACCAATAAGCAAAGAAACTATAAAACTTCTGGTGAGAGAACTGTACAGAAATGGATGGAGCATTAATATTTCACTTAGTCTTCCTTTATATGAGAATTTAAACTGAGCTGTTAAACTTTTAGAAAAAAATAGCTAGCTTTCAAATTAAAAAAAATCAGAATAATTTATGCAGTCAGGAATAGCAATAGTGTGAAATTTCACAAAGACTCTTGGCACCTAAATGTCAAGGTAATTTCATAATGGATCAATGTATGCAACATGCTGCTCTCAACACGAAGAACTAATTGTGACCATCACTTTAAAATAAGTGTTTCTAGGTAATGTGGAACTTCTTCCTTAGTCCAATAATTTAATTATATCTGAACATTTATGTTAACAAAGATATTAAAGTGGATCTACATTTCCATAACAATGGTGCCTTATTTCATTAAACAAACGTTCCAGCAGATTTTTATAAAGGACATTTGTTTTTCACTTACAGCTCTTCTGGAGGCAAAGTTTCTATAAGATGTGCAATAAAATATCAGCAACTAGTTGCAGTTTCTTCACAACAGAATGCATTACTCTGTGAATGTCTCCAAATACATGCATAGCCCTCTAATATCTAAATTATGTTTGAAAAAAGACTCTTCACAGTTTCCAGATGATAAAAATGCTTATTCCCTATGTTGAGAATGTTTTAGTCTACTTCCCTATTGCAATATCTAAGGCTGCTTCCTTTATGTGGATAGTGCATAGTCAGTTGAAAGATAATGAAAACAAAAGAGCAAAAGAAAACAAGAACATCTAAGTGTTTTAGAATATAATGGAATGGAATAGAATAGAATAGAATAGAATAGAATAGAATAGAATAGAATAGAATAGAATAGAAATAGCTTTATTAATTAGACACACAAGGAATAGTGATTAGGAAGGAACTGTGCACAAGCTCCTATTGTATATACAAACAACAAAGTAATATAATCATAAGATACCAGTAGACAACATCAGCAAAGTAATATAATCATAAGATACCAGTAGACAACATCAGCATCAGATAGATTTGTAACTGGATGACAAACCATACTCAACATGTAGACCATAATGGAGGGAAGTAAGCATTGGGGTACCACAAAGTTCTTTCATAGTAGTATGATAGCAGTATTCCAGTATTTGAGAGGCTGCCATAAAGAGAAGTGGGTTAATTTATTTTCCAGAGCATCAGAGAACATGGCAATGAATGGAAACTAATCAAAGACAAAAGCAACCTGGAGTTAAGGAGAATTTTCCTAACAGTGAGGACAACTAACCAGTTGGAACAGTTTGCTTACAGAAGTTGTGGGTGCTTCATTGCTGGAGGTTTTAAAGAAGAATCTGGACAGTCACTTGTCTGAAATGGTATAGGGTCTCTTGCTTGAACAGAGGGCAGGAATAGAAGACCTCCAAGGTCTCTTCCAGCTCTATTCTATTCAATAAGAGAAGGTAGTAGAAAAAATGAGAAGGATATTTGTATTGTAAGCATTTTACTGCCCCATGGATGGATCTGCCAAAGTTTTATTTATTTATTTATTTATTTATTTTTGTCAATTGCTTACAAGATAATAGGTATAAGTAAAAACATAGTTATGAATACATGGATACATATAAGGAAAATAAAAAATAAAAGAAACAATAGGAAAGGGACGGTAGACACGTTGGTGCGCTTATTCATGACCCCTACAGACCTCTTAGGAAAGGGGTGAGGTCAATAGTAGACAGTCTAAGGTTAAAGTTTTTGAGGTTTGGGGAAGAAACCGCAAAGTCAGGTAGAGTATTCCAAACATTGACCATTCTGTTGCTGAAGTCGTATTTCCTGCAATCAAGTTTGGTGCGATTAACTTTGAGTTTGTATCTATTGTGTGCTCTTGTGTTGTTATGGTTGAAGCTGAAGTATTCATCGACAGGTAGGACATTGCAATGTATGATTTTATATACTATACTTAGATCAGACTGAAGGCGTAGTTCTAGGTTTTCTAGGTCTAGAATTTCGAGTCTGGTGGCATAAGGTATTCTGCAACGAGTAGAGGAGTGGAGAACTCTTCTTGTAAAATATTTCTGGACTTTCTCAACTGTGTTAATATCAGATTCGTAATGTGGGTTCCAGACTGTATTCAAGTATTGGTCTGGCAAATGTTTTGTATGCAGTAGTTATTAGTGTAATATTACAAGAGAAAAAGCTAAGTAAGATAAGGTTAACAACTCTTAATGCCTTTTTGGCTATGTAGTTACAGTGGGCTCTAGTACTTAGGTCATTTGAGATGAGTACTCTGAGATCCTTGACAGAGTTTGGATCATCAACAAGGTCTTGTCTATTCAGCCTGTATTTTATTTTCTGATTTTTTTTGCCAATATGTAGGACAGAGCATTTATTTGTTGAGATTTGAGGTTGCCATTTGTTTGACCATTCTGATACATAGTCAAGGTATTTTTGAAGGATAGCAGCATTGTCTGTGGTGTTGAATAGCTTTACATCTTCAGCGAAGAGAACACAGTTGGTCTTGATATCTTGATAATAAAAAAATATTTTCCAACCAATGTGTGTATCTAAGACCAAATTTTGTGCATGTTACAATGAACATAACAATGAAAGTATTGCTGGCATAGCTGTATGAGAGAACTTTACCTGAATGAGATGGCAGTGATCTTTGCAACACCTCTCTGTTTCTCTCTCTCTCTCTCTCTCTCTCTCTCTCTCCCTCTCCCTCTCCCTCTCCCTCTCCCTCTCCCTCTCCCTCTCCCTCCCTCCCTCCCTCTCAGTCACATGTGTTCACTTAGTAACCATTTCACTTATCAGCTGGTTGCTGAAATAGAACTATGTTGTTCATTTTTCCTGAAAATCAATCTTAAATTATGGATACAATCCAGATTCCATAATTCTTTTGTTAAATGTAAGAATAGAGAGATATAATAGCTAGAAAAATGTAAGAGAGAAGGTATATTTGTTACTGCAAATAATGGATGAATATTTCTTCCATTATTAAGTTATTTGAGATGCGAGATAATATGATGGCTTTACTATAAGGATGATGATCTGTTTCCAGTAAAGAGAAATCCCAAGCACAGGGGCAAGAAAACTCCACCCTCATTTGGGGATCAGAATGAACTTCTCCCTTTTATTCTCACTTGGGGATTCCAAGTGAGAATACAAGGGAGAAGCTCATTCTGATTGCCCCATTTCTCCCCAAGAATTATGGACTTGGCTATGAAAGTTCATGCTGAACATCATTTTTCTGTATGAATTCTAGAGATACATATTTTCAGTTTTTTCTTATTGTATTTTTCAATTTTCTCTGCATTTAATAGATATTTTCCCCTTCTAATAGATATTCTATGTCTCAAATTCTTTTCATCCATACTCAAAGACTTCAGGGAGTCCAACTTTGAACCCTGATTACATGATTAACTGTATGCATGATATTTCAAAAATATTTAACTACTTTATTGTTAATTGAATATTGACTGAATAAGCTCGATCCCTTTCCCTGGTATTGTAAGCTCATATTATAAATACCAGGACTAAATTAAATATAGTAACACAGTGATCAACCAACATAGACTCATTAAATTACTTCATAAATCATTCTTGATATATAAAGACTAGAACTTTCCATAGCTCATAAGAAAATTATCCATTGGCATGATGAGGCACCATAAATACTATGGATATCACTGTAGGAGATTCCCTGAACATTCTGGTTAACAGAATAACAGAAGAGTTAGAAGGGACTTTGAAGATCTTCTGGTCCAACCACTCTGCTCAAGGAGGAGACCCTGTACCATGCCAGACAAGTGGATATATAGACTTTTCTCAAAAGCCTTCAGAGATGGAGCACAACTTCTGACAATCTAAAATTTCTAAAGGTAAGCCTTCTTCTGCATATGTAATAGAAAAAGAAAATATCTGTTCTTGTTTTGTTCACCTGCCTAAATTAAAAAGGGGAAATGTTCTGCAGTATCATCAAAGATATTAACTAAGGACTATGGAAAGAAGAAACATTGACAAACAAGAAACGTTGAAAAAAAAAGATATCTAAACCACTTGTTTTTTATTTTTGTTTTTGTTCCTGACCTTTCTCTTTTTCCATTTCTACATAAGATTCAGCCACTGAGCAGCTTTCACAAATAGCTTATACTGTATAATGCATTAGGTAATCATTTCACATTACAGCATACAATATAATGCAATCACCCATCTAGTCCTCTGGGTATTTAAAATTGATTGTTTCATAATTTCTTTAATATCTTTCCACATATCCAAATCATGCTCACTGCTGTGTTATTCCCTGGCTTGCAGTTATTCACCTATAAAACAAAAATAAATGAGTCCCACTTTGGTGTTCTCCAATCTGTTTGAATCTACAAAATATACTTAAGAATAATGGCATTATACTTATATTGCACTTTCTCTTTGGAAAGCTGTGAACAGATTTTAATGTAACCCATTAGTCTCCAAATCCATTGCCTCAGTACCTGCTTAGCAGCAGCATTAAAACAACATTGCACAGAAGGTGTCTTTGCATTAAACCAAAAAGGCCAATTTACTCATTATCAAATTACATGACTGGATGTAATTCCAATATTTTATCACTGGAATTTATTAATGAGTGCAGAAGAGTGGAAGTGTGGGAGTTCCATTGTCACCCTAACATCACCATCCTTATGCAGCATCCATTTCCTTGACTACTATTAGGTATATAGATAACACATAGGGATTCAGTTGTTACATCCTATAAGCAGGAGATAGTAGAGTATGGGACTCAACTATAGTGAAATTGCTGTACTTTAGATCACCCTGATTTTTTTTAACTAGAAACATGTCTACATCTCATTCATATCAGTTCTAAGAGAATTTGCTATATAAATTCTTTCAAAGAAAATGAGAATCTGAGTGAAATTTTCATGTATGAAGTTTGGTTACCTTACACTTACTTAGTTATAAAGTGAATTATTTCACTGTATGATAATCTGTCCAGTAATATGGGATTTCTATAGCTTTTCATGCTTACATTAAATGTGGAAATATTTAATGTAAATATTTAATGCAAATAAATATTTAATGTAAATGTGGATGAATATATTTTATTTTATTTTTTCTTATGTACGCTGAGAGCTTATGCACCAAAGAAAAATTCCTTGTGTGTCCAATCACACTTGGCCAATAAAGAATTCTATTCTATTCTATTCTATTCTATTCTATTCTATTCTATTCTATTCTATTCTATTCTATTCTATTCTATTCTAAATGCACTTTCCTATGGACTAAGCAGCTCACCCAGCTCATCCTTTTATTCACACAGCTTTATTTCATGTCTATGAAAAATTATGTCTAGCTTTTTCAGTGCCAAAAATAAATGTCACTTCCAAAGAACCTTATATGTGTCAATTAAGGGTAAATGAACCTCACCTATATTTGAAAATACACTCGGCCTTGTTTGCCTAGACTGGTTATCCTTCCTTTTTGCTTTATTTTATTTTTAATTAAAAAAACAAATCCTATGTAAATATAGCTGCATTTGACTTACTTTTTTATTTTCACCTTTTAAACTTTTCTCACCCAGCTACTATCTCTCATACTGAGAATGTAAGCATGGCCCACTGCCAATGTCATGCTACTTAACAAGTCCATTTTTCTTTCTCACTCTATGTTCATACCTACAGGGTGCTACTTCTTTTGTGGATGTGTGCAGAGGGTTAAAGTGAGTATAAAATGGCAAAGCCACTCTAATAGTACAGGTTAATATGGATAATATTAGAAAATGTACTCAAGTCCTTGGCAACCATCTCTAATAAGGTGTAACTTCAGCCTCACAGTTATGGAAGCAAAAGGTGTGGGATGTTTATGAACAATCCCCTGAGAAGGGCATCCAGACACCAGCAAGTATCTCAAGATATGCACATATATTTGCATTCTGTTTTGATAAGACTCAGATCTGACTAAAAAAAAAAATTAACCTATGATCTCACTTCTTTCAACAAACAGATATCAGGGCCATATATAATGAGAATTGAATAAAGAAAGTCTACACTTTTCAGGTTACCTTATTAAAAAAACATAAATTGGGCATGCTAATAATATCTTTTTTTTCTTTCCAATTGAAAGAACACGTCATTTGTTGATGTTCTGTTTTTGTGCATTTTATTGAACACATTTGCTTTGTATTCTTGGAGTCTGTATGAAAAGACACATCAGCAGATCACTGGTGCGTGTCAGGACATGAGCTATAAAGCATTGCTTCATTTCACTCTTGAGTATTTGGGGTTCAAATTATAGGCCAGTACACACAAAAGAGACAGCATTATAATTAGGATCAGGATTCCTGAGTGGTGAATCACAACACATTTTAACATATAATGGAGTCATGAATAAACTAAGGAGCCATGGATGCTCAGTGAAGGAGAGAGAAATTACATCAATTATATAGATTGTTTCAGATATCCATGTGGCTGCACCATCATAATTTTTGTTGATGCGTTTTAAAGTGATATCACAAATTAATCCATAATAAGGGGAGTTATTCGCTATGGTATCTGATACAAACAATTAAGTTTGCTGACAGAGAATGTTGCCACCATTTCAGATCCAGCAGCTGTCCCTGACAGATATAACAAGTCTTTATCTTCTACTTTCCTTCATAATCATTCAGTCAGACCTACTGAATGTTGTAAGGAATGATATTTCAGAGTCAACGGCCATGTAACTTTATAATATTGTTAGTGTAAGTATATTGATTGATAATGGGCTGTCAAGTTGGTCTGATTCATAGCAGCCACATAGATAGATTGCAAACATATAATAGGGGATGAACTATGAAAATGAAATGCTTGCTTTTGTCTAAAAGCATATTCCAAAATTTACTCCTCCTAAATTTACAAAAACACAATAGCAAAATCAATAGCACTTAGACTTATACACTGCTTCACAGTGCTTTACACCCCCCCCCACAAAGTGGCTTACAGAGTCAGCATATTGGCACCAACAATCTGGGTCCTTATTTTACCCATTTTGGAAGGATGGAAGGCTGAGTCAACCTTGAGCCTGATGAGATTTGAACTGCCATGTTGCAGGCAGACGGCAGTCAGCAGAAGTAGCCTGCAGTACTGCATTCTAACAACTGCACTACCGCAACTGATATATGATATAGGCTAACCAAAATTTAAATCAAAACAAACTTTATTATACACAACCAACAAAAGACATAAGTACTAAGCAAGCCATTCAAAGGGTGTATTTCTAGAACTTTCCAAAGTCCCCTGTGTATGATGCTTTTATATTATATTTTTCATCTCAACTAGTGTTTGCTG
The DNA here is from genome assembly GCF_049901715.1 of Pseudonaja textilis. NCBI lineage: Eukaryota > Metazoa > Chordata > Lepidosauria > Squamata > Elapidae > Pseudonaja > Pseudonaja textilis. The sequence continues at coordinate 29,216,866 of NC_141992.1, read as the reverse complement.
TAGGTCAGCTGCAAAATATGAATTACTGTCATTAGGCTTTGTGTTGGTTTTAATTTTTTGTAAGCCTGTATTATTAGTCTAATCCTGTAGTATCCTTGGCTTCCCATCCTTCCATTAAATCCCAAGGAATGACATAATGAAAGATCATCTCCACTTGGTGAATAGTAATGCTATTGTCACTATCAAGGTGGGTTCCTGTTCTTTATGGAATTTATTAGAGAAATTTTCCTTCCCCTGAAGAAATTTAGAACACCCATCCTTCACATTTCTCTGTGACACATTTGGTGAAAAGTTTATGCTCAGGCTTAACTAAAATTAAAATAACTTATTTGGGATTAGGAAGAGTTAACTGAATATAGTTAGGTTCATGGGGTAATATTGACTAAGTTCTTGAAAACTTGAAGTATTGCAGCTTGTTTATGAATTTTAAATATCAGTGTTATCCTGTTTTATATTTGTAGGTGATGTTATATGTATATATTTATAACAAATATTTTGGCTACAAAAGTGACCTAAATGCAAAGTACATTGCATTAGGATTTTTTTTAAAAAAATAGAATAATTAAGGTTACATTTCTGGGAATAAGTCTTAATAAATTTTGTGAGTTTTTTGAGCAGAAATGTATAGAACTGCATTGTAAATTTATTGCCCTGCTTACAATAATTTGATCTGAACTGTCTTATTTTAATTATGTAGGTTGTTGCAATAGACTTATAGGAGGCTTCAAAATTCTTTTTTAGACAGCTTCAAAATGTCTACTCAAATATAAAATTTACTTTTGTCTTCTGTCCATTTTCTTCCCTAGGATGAGTTTCATGTCCTTATCTTTTACTCATCCTCTGGTTAAAAATCTTTTCAGGTTCCTCTTCCCAAGTGACTCCAGCAATGTGAACTCTAGCAGTAAAATAATGAACTCAAGGCTCTGAAAGCAACAGTTCATAGGAAGAAAGCAAGTCTTGGATATATACTTTCTGAATGTCAGTGTGTTCTTGAACTGCTCCCATGTCTATAGCAAAAGCATCTGCCTTTTTTCCTTGCCTTCCTGCTGTGAGTTAGATTGAAATCTTTATTCCAGAGGACCAGATATTTTTTATTCAGTTTAGGACAGGATTTCTTCTTTTGATGGACATGAAGTAGAACAGAAGTTAAAAAATAGAATTGTTTGTTAACAACAATCAACAACAATCAAGTTAGTTTAAGGACTTCTTATTTAATTTACTATACTAATAATCTTGTTTATTGAAGATAGCCAGTGTGGGTAGGACCATGAAAGATAATGTTCAAGTCCATTCCTCAATATGAAAGCTTACTTGGGAACTTTGAAGCAGTAGTGATCTCAACTCAACCTACCTCTCAAATTATTTTTGGAATTGTTTGGGAATAAAATAGAAGGACAGATTGAAATCTTAAAGGAAACTTGAGATGTAACTACAATAAGTGAATGAATGATTGTAGAGGACATGTTTTCCCTCTAACTGAATCAAATTGACTTTTGGAAAACTGTTCCTCTCCCCTCCCCAACAACCCACCTCATGTCAGTAACCAGTACAGGTAGTCCTTGACTTACTATTCATTTAGTGACTGTTCAAAGTTACAATGTCATTGAAAAATGTGACTTATAACTATTGCAGCACCCTCATGGTCATGTGATCAAAATTTGGATGTGTGGCAACTGGTTCATATTTATGACAGCTGCAGTGTCCCAGGGAGATGTGATCTTCTTTTGTGACCTTCTGACAAGCAAAGTCAATGGGGGAAGCCAGATTCACTTAACAACCGTGTGACTAACTTAACAACTGTAGCAAGAAAGGTTGTAAAATGGGGTAAAACTTATTTAACAACTGTCTTGCTTAGCAACAGAAATTTTGGGCTCAATTGTGGTTGTAAATCAAGGACTACCTGTATGATTTCATATGCAGATTGAAATCAGTTGGAAATAAAAAACAATTATAGCATATAAAACAACACTGCCTCTTTAAGAGCTAACAGAACCATCTCTTCCTTTAAGGATGTATTTACCACTGCCTGGCTTCAGCTACATGTTGTCTCTTGGGAGCTTTGATCAATCGGGAGGTATGTTTGTTTGTTTCTTTATTTTTATGTCAGATACATTGATCTTATATGCAGATAGTTGCAGCTTTGAGGATCTTGTCCACTTCATTTGGATAAAATGACCTGAAGTTTTCCTAGGTAACCATGCTAGATCATGCTTCAGTCAATTGCAATGGACCTACACAATTATAGCATGACTTATAATAGATATGAGCGTCTTCATCCAACACAGCCCTGGAATAGTTTTTCCAGAAAGCTTGCAGATATTCCTTGGACTCACCACAAGGATTGGATCCTATTGATTAGAGTTATGAACCATCAGAATACTTAATAATGAAAAATAATAATATTTTGTTTCTGTTATTGCCAAGAAGCTTGTGGTCATGTACTACTTAATGAAAATATCAATCCTGTGTGCAGCTTTTGTAAAAAAAAAAAAACCCACAAAATCCTTAACAATGGAATTAAAAATAAAGTAGATGATAATGCTTTTATACAAATCTTTGATAATACTGTGGTGGCATTTGAGATGTTGTGACTTTAAGAAATTATTAACAAATTATTATAGCGTTAAAGGGCAACCAATATGACAATGTTGCTAGAGCAGCTCCCATATGAGAAAGAGTTGGGGCTCTTTTCTTGGATCCTGCTTCTTCTTTCTTCTTGAAAATAGCAATGATATTAACCATTCACCAGTTTTCTGGAACTTCAGCTTTTCTTGGGCATTTCTCAAGGTTTATTGAGAGTGGTTCTGCAACTGCCTTGGTTAGTTCCTTCAAAACTCTACAGTGTAATTCAGGTGGATCTGGACACTTCAATGTATTTAGATTAGCCAGAATTTCATCACTTCCTCCCCCCATTAAATATAGAAGAGGCCAACTGAGAATTCAAGCAGCTTCTGAGAGAAAACAGATGCAAAATGGGAATTGAGAAGTTCTGCCTTTTCACTGTCCTCCTTAACCATTTCACCATTTTCCCTATACAGAAGATCTATTGTCTCTTTCCTGTTACTTCTGACATACCTGGAAAAATATGTTTTTCTGTTTTTGGCAGCTACTATTAGCCCAACTTCATACCAGACTTTAGCTTTTCTCACGTTAGACCTGGAATTTTTACAGCCTGCTTTGTGTTCCTCTTTGGACATATTTCTCTCTTTCAATTTCTTCTTTATTTCTTCTTTCTTTTAAGCATTCAGTGTAGATCCAGTTTGGTTTCATTGGATGTTTCTCATTCTTCCTTCTTGTAGGAATAATTTAAGTTCTTGCCTTTAGTGCCTTGGATAATTTTTTTCCTTTACAATATCAATCCATTGCATCCTTCCTACTACTCTTCTGAATCCATCAACGCCAGTTCTTCTGAAGTTTAATATTAAAGTCTAACTGTTTGCAGTTTCTCTTTCCCATGATTCAGCTAATTTCCAGTTACCTTTACTTCATCAACCATTTCTTCCCTATCAGTGATATTAAATCCAGGATAGCAGACTCCCTTGTTTCCTTTTTCTACATTTTGACAAATGAAGTTGTCTGCAAGAGAGGATAAGAAATTTCTCAGACCTGTAAAATGACACAGAATAACATTTCCAACAAATAACTGTGTAGTTAAAATCTCCCAGAATTGCTATTTCATGCTTCCTTAATAGGTGGTCATTTGCTGCAGAAAAATTTCACCCTCCTCCTCAGCTTGTCTTAAAATCTGTACAGTACCAAACTCCAGTACCAAAGAAACTGTTTCTTTAACATTTCTGTTTCCTTTTCTCTTACCCAGATAAGTTCTGCATGCTTCAAACCATGGTTTTCTGTAGATTCTTCATCACATCCAAGACAACTCCTTCTCCCTTTTTGTTGACCATATTTGTTCTATAGAAGCTGTGGCTTTCCAACACTATGTACCACTCCTGTATCATGATATGTTACAATAATATTTATGATATCATATTTATTTTTCTGTGCTAGGATTTCCAGTTCATGTTCCCCAGATTTTGTGCATTGGTATAAAGCTGCCTTGGTCTAGAGCTGGCATTCCTTACTGGCTTGCCTCTTATATTGTCTTGTCTCTTTCCCTATGTAATGTCTTTTGGTTTCTGGCTGTTGGACCACTTTCTCCGTCCTCACTTCTGAACTGTACACCCATCTGTATTTACCATCCTCTCTTCTTTGAACTTCTTTGAACTAGTTTAAAGTGTTCTTGATGAATATGGCAAGCTCAACCTTCCACATCCTTCTAAAATGCAATTCGTCTCTTGTCAGTATTCTTTCTTGAAGGCAAATCAATCTTCTGGCACTTATAGAAGCTAACTGGTAGAGTTAGGTTGTAACTCTGTGTATGTGCAGGCACGAGCTGAAGCCCTATCCAGTTACTAAAACTTATAGATGATATCTTTAGAGCATCTCAAAGTAAAAAACATGGTTGCTTTTAGAAGTGGAAGAACAGGCAGGGCTTCACAAAGTAGCTTTGTTAAGGTGCTTTGCAGAAACTATCATTGAAGGAAACATTCCTGTTGAACCTTTAAATGACCTATTATAATGCTCTGGAGTCATCTTTGAAAACTCAGCAGGACTTTAATAATCCACAGCTCCAATTGCATAGTGGTTTACCAGGAATAATTTCAGTCTTTCAACTTTGGTTTTAACAGTTACAAAATAAGAATTGAAACCTTTTTCTTTTCTGTTCTTTTTTAAAAGGTGAGGGTAACATCACAATTTAGTTGTTTTTTCCCCTCAGCCCCAATGATACTTTGATTAGACTGAACCATTCATAAAGATATGGTTAATAATTATAATATTTCATTCAGATGTCCAAGGCTATGCAGATTTAAAACATGAAATGGTAGTGTGTACTAATACTAAAAACTATTCATATGGCATCTTTTTTAAGAGTGAAGAAGTGGATGAGATTTATGGTATTCCCCTATCCTTGCAAATTTATGCTCCCGCCCCTCCAATTTTAAATTTTACAAAGGTCTTCTGATTGCAGGTGAAAAGTTCAGGTTAGATTGAAAAAGTTTTAATGGTAAAAAAATGTAAAATGTAAAATGAACACTTGTTTTCTGGGCATAATCCATATATGCTTCGATTGCATATATGGAAATCAACGAAGCAATTTCTTTGTGATGAGCTTCAGATTTTGTCTCAAGTATCTGGAAATTCTATCCATCACCTATCTATCTATCAATCATCAGATTTATTCAGTCACTCATCTCATATTTATATTATGAAAAGGTTGGTATATGGCTTAAATCCCTTTAGTTTTTTTTAAATAAAACCTCTCTGTGATTGATAAAATTGCTAAATTTCTCATGAATACTTAAAAAGAAAAGATTGCAAGAAATATTCTTAAAATACAACATTATTTCTGCAGCTTAAGTGGGATTTATAAGTTATGTGAATCTTAACTTTTCTGTCCAATGAAGTTGATATTCAAACCACAAAGCTCCCTGAAAATATAAACCTATTGGTTTTTTGAATGGTAAAAGAGATTGTAAGGATCAAAAAGGACTTTAATAAGTAGACTATGTGCAATAAAGAAAATGAGAGAATGAAGACTCTTATATTAAAATAATTCTGTCCAAGATGCCTATGTGTGGATATATTTACATTTGTCAGATGTGCTTTGTTATAGTAATTCTTTTTGCCCATGACTACCATAAATTGGTATTCAATTCAAACTCAAAGTAACGATTTGGTATACTAGTGTTCAAATTGGTCATTTTTTGACACCATGATAAAAGAAGGGACATACAATTAATGATTTTTCTCATACTGTTAACCTTGTAAATACCAGGCTTCCCTGAAAATATAACCTACTCTGAAAGTAAATCCTAGCTTGATTTTTTTACACATGCACCCAATATAAGTCCTACCCACCAAAATAAGTCCTAATTAAGACCCTGTCCACTCCAGGGTGCACGAAGCTGCCCTATGACTTACCTTTGGACAGTTGCAGCCAGGCCTGGGAAACCCTGACACCTGCCTTGCTGGCCCATTTCTTCTGCAGCTGGCAAGGCTTTCCTGAAGGCATATGCAGCTTATAACAGGGCTCTGGATCGATCTGGAGCTCTGTTATCAGCTGCAGAGGCCTTCTGGAAAGCCTTGCCAGCCTTTCTGGCTGCAGAAGAAATTCCTGAAGGCCTCTGTCAGTGAAAAGGAGGCCAGAGGCAACATGCACAAGGGAGGTGTGTCAGTGGATGACATTCCCCTGAAAATAAGACCTAGTGCCTCTTTTGTTGGAAAAAAAAATAAGATAGGGTCTTATTTGGGGGGAAACACAATAGGATACCTAAACAAATAATTTCTTAGAATAACAATTGTACTGTGGCATTTTGCTCCTTGGCTAAAATTTCCTAAATAGGAAAGAAAGGTGGTTTGAGAGAGGTATGAAGGAATCCATTTAGAGCCTTGGGGGCACAGTGGATAGAGTGCAGTACTACAGGCCACTTCTGCTGACTAGCGGCTGCCTGCAATTTGACAATTCAAATCTTACAAGGCTCAAGGTTGACTCAGCCTTCCATCCTTCCAAGGTGGGTAAAATGAGGATCCAGATATGCTGACTCTGTAAAACAGCTTAGAGGGGCCTGTAAAGCCTATAAAGTGGTATGTAAGTCTAAGTGCTATTGCTATTTATGTCAACATAGATAATCTTCCCTCATTAGAGATGGAGGCCTCAGACACAACCTGCTCTTTTAGCAGTCTCTAGGAAGATTAAAATCACAGATTCACCAGGGAGGTCATACTTAACAACCCACATAAGGATTCAAGAGTTGGAACATTTACATCCCAATGAAGATCTGCCCATTCACCTGATGAGCCTATTCAGATTAGATGATAAATGAAACTCCTTGGAGGGCATATATAAGGTCCCCCTAATCCACTTGCTCAGACTGAAGAAGCTACTTGGATAACCAGTACAGTGTTTCAAATAAACAAAAAAAAGTCCAGTTGTATTATCTCAACTTCCAGTCTCTTGTGGGTTAACATAAAGCACACACACACACACACACACACACACACACAGGATCATGTTTTCCTTAGATAAAGGCTGGAGATCACAGCAGTAGCTGGAAAGTGAAGGAGGAATGAGCAAAGATTACTGTTCCACCTGTTCAACAGAAAAATATGGCTTCTATCCCCAGGTTGTTAGTCTAGCTCTTGCTAACTTTTGCTGGTTTCTTTTGTTTGGGATTTTTTTTAATGTTTGGTGGAATTGTACTTTATATCAAAGCATCAGACAGACAAGGAGACAAGACATATTCTAAACTGTGGACTGCAGGATAATTTACATTATACAGTAGATACCTTATATTTGATGTAACTACAAAGAATGCTCAAAGACATTTAAAAGTAGAAGGTAACAGTTTGTGTGTTTCTGACTCTCTTATAGAGAGGTAGAACAATTATTTGGACAGTGTGATGCTGGAGTTACCCTTGCACAATTTTGTGTTCTGCGCCAATTGCACCCATTCATGAATCATGAGACTCTGCACAGTTACTCAGATCCTGACCATCTCCTAATTAGTCTACTGTAACATGCACTCCATGGGATTGCTCTTGAATTATATATATGGAAGCTGGTGTAAAATGTAGTGGCATGGGAAATTTCATGTGTCACTTCATCCTTATTCATACATAAGAACTCTGCTCTGTGAGATGCAATAGTTACGTTTGCCTTTGGGTGCAATTCAAAGTGCTGTTTCTGACATTTAAAGCCTGCTTTGGAATGGGGCTAGGTTATTTGAGGGACCACCAATTCCCAATTAAATCTAACCATCAGATCAGGTAGAAGAGGTATTATTGAGGATTCTGTCTGCTAAGGAGTTCCATCTGATGAGAATGGGAGATGAGCCTTTTTCTGTTGAGGCATCTGCTCTTTGAAACATCATATATGTTTCTTAAGTTTTCGCAGGTACTTACATGTATGGCATTCAGCTTTGTTCAGGTATTTTCCCGTGTCATTGTAGTTATGCTTTTAAAGTTGTAGCAACGTTTCGGCAGAATCTCATCTGCCATCATCAGGCTTCTGTATAACTTTATTAGTTTCTTTCCCAAATGTATTTTAAGAGGGTTTTTTTTACCTTAATATATATATTTGTTTCATTAATATACTCTATTGTTCAGAGAATTGCATGACAATATTCTGAAAATGGCATTGCTGAAAGACAACTACTTTGCTCAAGTTAAGTGAGTCTTGGTTGATATTTATGTATTTACATTCGATGCAAGGGATCGTACATGTTACCTCAAAATTGCTATGAAGTTTTGGATTCTACAGCCTAATTAAGAAAGTGGTTGCCTAGCCAAAATTTTCCTATTTTGGTCTACTTTTTTAGTTGTTTGTGCAAAAAGCTCAGCAGCAGATGCCTTAAAGCTCAGCTGCTATCTAGCTATCAGTCTTGTGATGCCAAATCATTTAAATCTGATACACCCGATAACTTTCATCTGAAACTGCAAACTCTCTTGAGAATTGTCTTCTATGTTTTCTACAGTACCACCATGTCTGGTTTATATCAGTAGATCTTTCTTTTTGTCAACTCTTTGTTCAAACTTCTATTTCTCTCTCAGCAATGTGATTCGGTAAATCTCTCTTCCCATGTAGGTGAACAAGATATTGCTTTCCTGATAAGAATAAAATGAACTGTCATTGGTCTTTCAGCTCATACTGGTAGGTTTCACTCTATTGCTGAAACTTAAGACAGAAAAGGTATCTATTTGCTCATTGCACTTTTGCCCAAGTGACAGTTTTGTCACCAGTGAGAAATGAATATTTATGTGTGTGGGAAAACTGATCCACTGATAAGCTATTGAGAAACAAAACATGCTGCACACACATGATTGTGATTGAGGCCTCTTGACTTATTATGCCTCTTTACTATGCAGAACTATGTGAATTTTTTTTTTAAAACAAATTTTATTAATTTTCAAAGAGAGTACACAAACAAAACATAAGACATAAGAACATAAAACATCTTTTCTAACAACTACTTAACAAAACAAATAAGACATCTCATTTAAGTACAATATAGTTCTAAATTATCACATTTCCACACACAATTTAATATGCATCTTATATATTCAACTTCATATCTTATTGCCGTTTTCCACCTTCTTACTGTTTCTTCCTTTATTTCTGTTCAATTTTATTCATTAGACTTATACTTTCATATATTTCATATTACTATATTTCATATTATTACTATTTCATATGTTCTTATCCAACATCATTACTCCTCAATAGACAAACATAGACTAACAAAACACATAACATAAAAACATAAAACTTCTTTTTAGAAAGCGGCTTAACCCCGGGTTATAACTTTTTGTACAGACGTAAATCAAATTCATGCTCAGCTTATATACTATTTCATATCTTATTTAAAATTCTACATTTTGCATATATCTTCTCCAAATTTAACACTTAAAATTAGACATAGTTTCTATTCTGATTCTGCTTAGTACGTTCTACATAACATTTTAAAATATAAAACATAATAATCTTATAGTATATTAAAAATAGAGTTCCATAACAAATTAGTTAATTAAACATTAATTACACAATCCCTACAGTATTCTGTTAACACATATTTCAAATACAAATACTAAAATACAATCTTGTGTACTTTTGCAGAATCTCTATTTAAATTATATTTTACCCTTTATCTCTGAAAAAAAATTGTTTATTAACATCTTGTTTTAAGTCTTTATAACTTCCCTTCGCTTTGTCCCTTCCTTCCTTATCAAATCTAACCTTTTTACCTCCCCCCAATCTCCAACTTTTTAGTCTCCCCTCTCTGTTGTATTCCTCTTTTCTGTTGCTTTCTATCATTATATCGATTTTTCACCTTACTTTTCCCTTTCTTGATTGTTTTTTAGAACTTAAATTCTTCATTTTCTTCTCCTTTTTACCCTTTTTTAAAATCATATGTCCATTAAAGATGGCTTCTTCTTCATCGTCCCAGCCTTTTTCTTGTTGCATTTCCTGGTAAGCAGAAATCGCCATTTCTAAAAAGCAAAAGATAGATCCAAAAGAGCCCTTGCCTTCCTCTTCCTCTTCTCTTAGTCTTTCAAATTGCATTTTCAGTTCTTCAACAGATACCATTGTAAAAAAAAAAATTTTTTTTAAACAATCCAAATGTTTTCTTAGTCTTTCAAAAGATAGTTAAGGTCCCAAAGTCATCAAGCAATCAAAGTCAGCACAGTCAGCACAGTCTGTTTCACTTTCTTCTACTTTCTCTTCCTGGGGCAACATTCAATTACACAATTCCAAGGCATTTTTGGAAGTTTTATTGCGATTTAATCTCTAATCTTATAAAACTCCAAGCAGTCTCCTTCAACCAATGTTAGTATAAATCATTTACCTCTCTTCCTTCCCACTTAAAGCAAAAAGATTTAAATTTTAAAATATCAGTGTTTAGAAATCTAATGTCCCCTTGGCTTCAATTTTGAAAGTTAGTACCTTCTACTGCCAAAGTGGGTATTTCCGATTTCCATCTGCTGTCTCCGTGGGAAGGAAAGTGAGAGAGAAAAAACTTTCCCTTTACTTTCCACCGCAGCTTAACGATCCTCTGGGAAACAATATATCACTTAAAAAGCCAAAGTTCAGGGGAATTCAGATGTTAATTGTCGTCCCGGTTCAGCCAAAAGCTTTCTCTGTCTTCACTTCCTCCAGCACATAACTTGTCCGGTTGAGAGGTTCTTTGTGACGGCCATTGCTGACCATCGCTCCACCACCTTTGGAAAAGGGAGTTAAGCCGGCTGGGAAGCGGGGGGTGCGATATTCCCCGACCCCTGCCTGGATCCCCCCTCTCTTCAGCTATCCCTACAGGATAACTATAGCCTCCTAATCCAATTGGATCGAAGGCACTCCAGCAGCGAGCACAGCAGGAATCGCGCACAAACGCGAATTTCTGCTGCCTCTAAAGCCTGTCAAACCGGAAGCTGACTATGTGAAATATTTTTATTTTGCTTTATTGGATACTTCTAGGTACAAACAAGTAAAATGAGGAAAAAAATAAAAGAATAAAAAGGAAACAGAAAAGAGTTTTATAAGCTGCAAATAGTCTTCAATTTACAATTGAGATGGATTGGGCTGAAAGAGAGTAACTCACAAACTGTGTATGATATATAAAGCTTCAGTATAAACTCAAATCATATCCGTCCCTTATTATCAGATGTTGTTTCTCTAGCCCAATACTTTCATTTTAGAATGTAAAGAATAAGTGCATTAAATTCTCAGAACAGGATTCAAAAGTGATATACATATATTTCCAAGAAATCTTGGATCTTAAACTAAAGTGTGCAATTGTGGGTAACAGCATGAATTAATGCAACCAGCTGAAATTCTGATGAGATAGATGATTACCTATGGAGTTCTAATGTCAAAGCAGGAACTGCAGGACTCAAAATGTCATTCTGCATAAAAGTTTTCAAGACCCTGCATACAAATTTCCCATTCTTAAGAAAAGCGGTAACATTGAAACATGCATATTTCATGCTAGGAGATATGAAAGCTCCTGAAAATAAAACAGAAAGAAAGTAGCAATCAGAATAATCATAATTTCCACTGGTGAAAAAGTGCATATTAGGATGAGATATAAGGTCATTCATTTACTGTCATCATATCTGACAGTTAGATATGAAGAAATGTCAGGAATGAAAAAAAAGGGAATGTGAGTTGCTAGCTGTACTTTGTTAAAATTATCTTCAGTCTGCAATGGGTATGTATGAAATCAAATAGTCAGGAAACGATTTTTAATTTTTTTTCTAAATTTAGACTATCCAAATTAGGTTTAATAAGCATACACATATACATGCACACATGCACACACAGAGAGACATACACACTACAAACCCCTAATGGTTTATTTTTATTGGATCACTCAAATTTTAATTTGCTCTTACTTATCGTTCAGTGTGGATGTCTAATGGTTGTGAAGGACTCAAAAAATGAGGAACAGCATTGGATGTCACTTTTTTCTTGAGATTGTTGAGTGGAAATGAAGGTCTACAACTGTCCACTCACATATGTCAAGGCCCTGTTTAGATGTGGAAAATTAATAGATTGACACATTGCCTGGCTGCTAAGTGGGGATGGGTGAAGCCCTGAAGCTTTCAACCAACATTGCTAAAATCATCAAACAATAACTGAAGGTGTCAGTAAAGCTTGTTAACAAATTTATCATGGGAATACCAATTTCACTTTGAAGATCAAGTATGACACACAATTACCTTAGGCTGTATGCAAAAATTCCCAAAGCCATAGAAAGTAAAATTACATTCACTGTTTTGAATTCATATTTAGATTATAAATTTAATTATTCTAAAATATTTGCTAACTGAAATTTCTAGAAAGTGTGACTTCTTGTAGTTTAGTGACTATAAGGGAATCCTGTTAGACATTGGCAATCCCATCATTTCAGCTTGCAATACTGAGTTTCAGCTGTACTGCCATGAGGTATGCTTGTAGTGTGTATTTAAGTGCCTTTTGGCCAACTCTGCAGGACTGAAAGGTGCTGCCATGCCCATGAGCAGATTAGTCCAAGTGACTTTAAAATATCAGCTATCAACACAAAAGGTTGTATAGGGTTAGGGTTAACCCTAACCCTAACCCTAACCCTAACCCATTGAATGAATCTCAGTAATTACATGTCTCTATAGTCTTATCCTTTATGTATACTACAAAGAATGACAGGGTGGTTTTTCAATAGATGTGTGGCTATGGTAGTAGAACCAAGTATCCTATCATCCATCTCTCTCTCTCTCTCTCTCTCTCTCTCTCTCTCTCTCTCTCTCTCTCTCTCTCTCCTATCTAATGGAATGGAAACAGTGATTAACCTTTTCTGAAATGAACACACTTTTTTGAGTTAAAATCTTTTTTTAAGATTCTGAAATGGAAAATAAAGAATGAAAGCATCCAGGCTTCTACTCTGTTGTTGGTTGTTCTTACTTTGACTTTAATTACCAGACCAGCCTTAAGTCCATCTGGATTTTTCATCTCTGTCCATCATGGATTTTGGCTGAGGAGGAACCAGTTCATTCATAGAGGTTAGTGCCAATGGATTAGAAAGTCAGTCTGTATATTCAATACTTTCCTACCCTGGAATTAACACACAGTTTGTCCTACACTTTTTGCTGTCCTAATGGCTTCTAGTTGCCTTCTCCAAAGTCATTGCCATCACTCACTAAAAAGCTTTATCCCTTCTTTCATCTTTTTTGCAGAAAAAATGGTATTGTACTGGTATTTTAGAAGTACTTTCTAAAGTACTAGAGATTCTCAGTCATCCAAATTTTCTTTATCCCAAAGGTGCTTTTTCAAAAGGCAGCTGGAATTCTTTGTTTTTCCTTGAAGACATTTCGCTTCTCCTCCAAGAAACTTCTTCAGTTCAGTTTAGTTCTTCTTCACAACTGAAAAAGTCTCTTAGATGAGAAGCGAAATGTCTTCAAGGAAAAACAAAGAATTCCAGTTGCCTTTTGAAAATTGAAATTTTCCATTCACCAGAATAGAAAGCTAAGCATGAAACTTTCTTATTTGACTTTGTTTAATTTCATTTGCTAGTCCAGCTGACATAGAGCAATGTATGTATATTACATATGTATTAGACTATAAAGTGCCCAGAAGTGTTAAATAATACAACCAAAATGTTGTTGAAAATCCAGCGGCCTGAAAAAAAACCTGCTATGTTTCCTAGTCCATGTTGGTTTACACAACAAAATGCAAATAGTTATATTACTAACTGTAGTCCAATATTTCTTCTTTTTAAAATGTCTAATTTTAGAATTCCAGGATCCCCGTTGTGCTAATTGTTGGACATTTCTTTTCCCTCACTTGCACAGACTTTTAAAAATTTTACTGAATAGCAAACAGACTGACCTTTTCATATTTTAGAAATTCTAGTGAATTATTCCAGAACTGATTATTCCTAATTATAATTATTTATAGAATACTGGTCCATATGGAAATAACAGTTTCTGAACTATACTATTCCTATAAATATCACTACTCTGTAATTATGTTGTGGCTGATTCATCGTACAGAAAGGACAAGGATAGTCACACATGCCTCCATTAGTATTCTTAGAGATGCAATCTCTTTGTAATATTTAACCCTTGATTATCTCATTCTTATGATTATATCATGAAAATATGAAAGTAACATAGATTCCCTTCTATGTCAAAAAGTATAGATAATGTTATGCATTTTATTTTTTCCTACACTATATACCAGACATTTCCAGATTATTACATCCATGAATATAGGATTCAGTTCCTATATTGAAGGTCGTAATTTCAACTTATCTATTGTGAAGGAAGAGACCTGGGTCAATAAATATGACAGGCTTGCCACGAGCTCTTGCAAAATGGGCTACGATTTTGTATATATTTGCAGTGCAATCCTAAATGTTGAGGGTCCCCTCCCCCACTGAAGGGCTCTGGATTTAATGTGGCTTTCAGGTACTGAGGAAAGGACTGGAGTATATTTTATTTGGGTGAAGGCTATAATTGGTCTGCTAACAGATATAACCTCAATTGTTGCAAAAAATTGAAATTTACATGGCTAGAATAATACCAGCAACCAACTTTTTGTGTAATGTACAAATTTGATTTAGGTTTCATAGCATTAGACCTTTTCAGCAAAGTGCTTTAATAATTTAACCATTATATTTATTTCACTCATTTTCCTACTTCTTTTTAGCTCTGTCCAACCCTAGTGTCATTTTCTTTCTATCACTTCTTAGTCACGTTGCAACAAAAAAGAAAAGGGACTGAAAATAACATAAACTTCAGAAGATATTGGAAAGGAATGGAAGATTGTCAAACAATCTTCTCCGTCTGTTTCTTTGTACCAATGCCTCTAAAATTTGAAGATTTCAAGATAATAGACCATAATCATGGCTGTCATTTTGGCAGAGGTTGCCAGATTCTCATTAACTCATTCTTTGTGTTTGGCAGAGAAGGTGTGCAACTCCTCAGGAAATTATTTACAATTATGCTGTTAAGAGCAGTTGACTAATTTCATCTATTAATTAACACAACTTTCATAAGTAGACAGCTATGAATATAATTTTAGATACATGTCACCCTAGTGACAGGATTTTTTCTGAGCTTTTCAAAAATGCCTTCTTAAAAGCTGTTTAGAGCATGCCACACCTACCAAGCCATGCCCATAGAACTGGTAGTAAAAAAAAAATGAATTCCACTACTGCCTTGTTTAGCACTTAGGTTCATATAAAGATGAATTTCTGAATCATATTCTAAAAACATAAGGCGCACTAAACCCTGTGAAAAAGCGGCACAGAAGCAAAATGCTTAACTTACAGGGATTAATTAGAAATAGATATCACATATTTTATTTACTCCATAGCTTCTAAACTAAATCATGAAATTACAATAAATAATTGTACAATGACATTCTTGAATGTAAATGAGCAATACCTCCTGTTTGCCTCTAAGTCAGGGGTGTCAAATTTGCATCATCACAACAATGTCATATGACATATCATGACTTTTCCTCACTTCACTAAACGTGATAGAATTGGCCCATGGGTCATGAGTTTGATAGCCCTGCTCTAAGTCATGCATAAGTACTTTCAATTCACTTTGTCTATGAAACAATCATGACCAAGCTAATTTGCTGGTAGATATCCACGAAGGGCATATACCATCCATTACAATATCAAATCCTGAACCAATTATTATTATTAAGAATAACATTCTTTGTCTCCAAGAACAAAAATCATTAAACTCATTGCAAAGCTCTAACTCCATTACTAACACATTCAATACAAAGCTCACAATTTTCTGATGACACAGAAGTTTAAATCATCAAGATTCTTGGCCCTGGGCACCTGAAGCTGCTTTACCATATTACTGTACATTTCACATACTACCTTTTATCTGCATGACTTAATATTTCTCCAACCATTTTTCACCTTAGGTGAGTATCCTGTCAAATTATACAAATTTAATTTTTCTATACTGATATCATGATAATTCAATCCAAACACCTAGTAGTATCTCCTTTCATTATGTCTTCATCATTTACATATAATCTGCAGTCATCCATTCCACTTTCCATGTCAACACAATGTTGGCTTTCAATTTTATTCTCCAGGCTTGCAACCAAGCATTCTCTACTGCCAGGTCAGAGAGTTACTTTTTCTTCAGCTGTGAGTTGTACTTTTCTTTTAACTTACTTCACTTGAATAGATTCCTGCAGGATGGGATGTTCCTACCAACACCATTCCTATTCATCAATATCTATTATTAGACTTCCAACTAATTCTTCAATTCTTACCCAAGTGCAGTTGTCTCCATTTGTAAACTATCCACCCAGTACCTATCTTGGAAAACTGCATTCATGGCAGCTACAATCAATTAGATATTGAAAATACAACCAATTAGGTCCTGGAAGTTTTGCTAACAGTAAGCTCTATAACTATCTCACTACATCATCCAGCCACACATCAGAATTCTGAATCTTGATCAGATTGTTTTGACTAGGATAAACTTGATTTTCTGCTAGACTATACATCAAGATCTATCTGAATAGAACACAATTGTCCAGAGTCTCAGATATTATCTTAGTATCACTCTAGCAGCCTAATTTGGGCAGTAAAAGACAAGAAAGAAAAGCAAGCTTATGTAACCTTCTTCAGTCTAGATCCAGATCTAGGCTAATTATTGAGAAACATGTTGGAAGTTGCACTCCAAGAGGTGATTGGGCAAGGGCAAACAAACTCAGCGAAAACAAATGTTAAATGAAACTAAATTGAATTAACATTCATTTATATTAAATTTATCAAAATTAAATTAAACAAACATAGTTAATACAATTTTCACAGTGTATGAATAAAAACATCTCTTTTGGTCACATTACAATTATAATTTGTTGACATTTTGGAATGTCTTTGAGGGCTGCAAGTGATGAGTCTACAAGGAGTAAGGGAGAATAAGGAAGATTTCCTTGATGGAGATATGCAAAACCTGTTGCTGGGATGATGGATGTAAAGCATATTTTAAATCTGCAACAAATTTATAAGATTCTGTTCTTACAGCCAATCTCAATAAAAATAGTTTTAGACTTCCCAGGGAATGAATTTTTTGGTCTGATCTATCTAATCGCAAGATAGAATTTGTATCTATAGGAAATTTTAGATACTCATTCCCTGATATACTAACAATAAGATCTATGTATAAGCAACATGGTTAAACAGATCTAACCTATGACATACAATGTACAGTAAACTACAGAATTATATTGGACTTTACTAGTAAAGTTGTTTTTGATACCCAAAAGCAAGGAAGATGCTTCATAAACCATCATGATTCAGAATAGCTAAAAGCAGAAATCAGACTTCAGGTGAGGGACCTCTACTAAATCTTGGTAACAGTAGCACAGCATAACAGGATAATGAATCGATTATATAAAGGATATGAGAAAATAAAAAAATATAATGAACTAGAAGGGATTATGTAGGAATGTAAAATATTTATAATGAATGAATTATATTATAATCAAAAGCAGGGGAATGAACATTTATTAAAATTATATAGGCAAATTTTGGAAACAAAGAAAAAAATATGAAATGATTATATGAATAACTCTGGAATAGATATAAGACATATGGTATATGGGGGAGATATACCATGTGGATCCTAAATGTATTAATCTTACTTTACTTTTTCTTTTTTTGTTCATTGACTGTCTAATTATATATTGGTCTTGAGAAAATTATAGATGATAACAATACATAAGGCAACATAAAATAGGTGGTAAGCTGAAAATGGAAATATAGGGGATAAAGAATTGAAAATATATGTGAGGATGAAATTATTTTGATATCGAATTAATGAATTGAAATATGAAAGGGAAAATTATCTAAAGATTTGTCAAATGGATAATATTTTTTTTTTAAATAATTTTTTTTTATTTTTTAATAACAAAATAGACATAAACATACATAACAAAATAAACATAAACATACCACAAAAAACATAAAAAGATCCTTCTTCATAAATTTACATACAGTGCATCGATTGGTTTACCACTTTTTTTTGTGCATCCATTTCCTAGTCACCAGTATAATTATATTACATAATAGCTCATATTATCAATCAACAATTGTATAACCTAATATCATCACTAAAAAAAAAAAAAAAATCATTTTTAATTTTGTTAATTCATATTTTAACGAGATAACTATAGTTTGCTTAATTTATTTTGCAATAAATCATAAGATCATACCAAATCTACCTTAATAATGTTTTATAAAGATAATATTAAGAAAAAAAAATTTTTTTATGCTAAATCTGAATATTCTATCATTATGTTTTATTATCTAACCATTGATAAAAAGATCCCAAACTTCATAAAATTGTTTATCTTCTTGTTCTCTGATTTCAAATGTCAATTTGCTCATTTCAGCACAATCCAATATTTTCTTAATAATTTCTTCTTCTGATGGAATTTTCTCACTCTTCCAGTTCTTAGCAAATACAATCCTAGCCGCTGTTAATATATTTACAATCAGATACTTCAAATTTTTATTATATATATCCGGTAAGATTCCCAATAAAAAAATCTCTGGTTTCAAGTCTATATGTGTCTTTGTCATTTTTTCCAACCATATGCGTATTTTAGTCCAATATTTTCTAGCGTCCTCACAAGTCCACCACATATGGTAGTATGAGCCAGGTATCTGATGACATTTCCAACATTTTTCAGATTTGTTCTTAAACATTCTTGCAATTCTTGTCGGGGGAAAATGCCACCTGTAAAACATCTTATACAAGTTTTCTTTATAAGCTGTTGACATTGTCATTTTATAATTTTGAGACCACAATTTTTCCCAATTCTCCAAATCAATCCCATATCCAAAATTCTTCCCCCAAACAATCATCGTTTCTTTAACTTGTTCCTCCTCTAATAAAATTTCCAACAAATAAGTGTATAATTTTTTAATCATTTTTTCATCAGTACCTGTCAAGATCCTGTCTAGATCAGTCAATTTATCATAAAATCCCTCCACTTTAGAATCTATAAGATACCTTGAATGTATTTGCGCATATGAAAACCAATTCATCTTTATGCCTTGTTCTTCTAGTTTTTGCATTGTTGTCAAATGGATAATATTTTGAAGTGATATTAATCAAATAGTTGAAAGTGTAACTATGACTATGTATAAATACTGTAATCTGGAATCACATTGGTCACATAAAGAGATGTATAAAAAAAACTTTGGGGAAAAAAAACAGGATAATGATAATTCACCTGACTATATCAGATTGATATAATCAATTCATGAAAGTCATATTTGCAATCAGTCATACCTTTTCACTTGGGTAGCATCACATAGACTGTAAAATGGTTTGCATAACTTGGGGATAAGATCAACTCTTGTATGGTAATTCCTTGGGTGTTATTTTTGATATTCAAGATATAGAAGGTAGGTCTTTGTCTTCTAATACACACAGTCTTTGTTTCCCAGTGGTTCCCCCACGTATCTCAGGGTGAAATTCTCACTGAAGCAGGCTATGATTTATCTGTTTTAAATCCTTTATTCTTATTATGTTTTTCTAATATGAATTAAGCTGAGAAATGGTAAATATATCAAAAGTAGCAATTTGCAGTTGTGCAGGATCTGAATTTAGAATTTTTTTGTGGCTGAAGTTGAGCATTATATAAAATGTATTACTTGACTCAGTGGAATGAGAAGAAGGAGAAAAAAGTATGTCTTGACAGATATAAAATAAAATAAATGCAAAGTAAGATAATCATCAATAAGGAAATAAGAAAATTAATGAATATTACTTCTCTCTTCCCAAGGTTCCATTTTTCCAAATGTAAAGATGGGAAGGGAATATTCCAAGTAATGCAAATGATGGAAGAACAGAAACAACTTAAATGTTTTAACTGGCACAAGATGAACCACTAGTGGTAGAAGTTTAAAAGAAAATGATTGAAGACTACATATCAAAAGAGGTGAAAAGGAAGCAAATGAGAATCAAATTAAGGCCCAGGATTCTAAATATCTTCATGATAAATAATTCAATGAAACTGAAGGATAATCCATTCAAAATTTGGCTTGACTGTGGGTGAAAACTGGAATACTTTAAAAAAGTAAGTGAAGGAAAAATCATGGCATCACAAGAACATAAAAAGGTTATACAAACAAGTTTGCCAGAGATGAAAATATTTCAAATGATAACAAAACCAACTTTGTAGCATCAAAATTAAAATTATATCAGTAATGGCTGTAATAAAATTGACAAAAAGTACACTAGAATATAGATGATAAAACAGTACACTGTGATTTATGTAAAAGATTTGGCTTTATTAACAAAACCAACAGGGCTGCACTCCTGGAGAAGACCTAGAAAATTGGGAGTGGGGAAATTCTTGGGGAATTTCATGTTGTATTGGCTTTTTATGTTTTTTGCTTTTTAAAAAAATGTTTTGATAGTTGTTTATGAGCCATCCTGGGTTGTATTGCATAAGACAATGATTGTTTACATATTTTAAATGAATTAACTCTGGAAATACCAAAGGACTTCACCAAATCTTTTAAATTTATTTGACACCACTGATTTTGAAGAAAAAAAAAAGGAAAAAGAAAACAACAAAGGGCAAAAAAATTAGAAAAACACCCTTGTTTGGAATCTCTTACATTCTACAAAGTTACACCCATGATTCCTAGGCTCACAGACAATAATTATAACTATGGTATTGACAAATAATGCAAATGTATCTAATTGAAATAAAGAGCACAACTCTTATGCATGTCAGATCTGCATACTTCTATTTGACAAAATTATGCAGTACTTCTATTTACAGTTTCTACTAGGAAATGATAAAAAACTGTTGCACTCACAGATCTAGTTGTAATTCTAATAATAAAAAGGATATGATATCTTTATATTCTTACGTAAATTTGATTGATAAACAAACAAACAAACAATAAATAGAAATTAAAATCTATAGCTTGGCTTACATTCAAGAAGCCTCAGAGAATTATCTCTTCGACTAAAGACACTTTGCTTAGATGTTTTGTGAATTCCTGTTATATAAAGGAAGCTTTATATCTATTAAGAAACAAAATTAAAAGATGCAATAATATTAATCATTCTGGAAATGTATGATTAATATTATTATATTAATAATATTATGTTTAAAAAATATAATGATAAGAGACACCTACAAAATGTGTTTCATATTATCAGTGCGTTACTGCTTGCATTTACTCTGTGCATTAACAAAAATTGTCAACATAAATCATAGTAGGCTGTGAATTTGTTTTTGTCTCCTGAGTGTCGAAGAAAAGTAACTATCTTTAAAACTCTTCCTTGCTAGCATGATCATAACAATTGGAACATTACCACCATTATTATGGGAATAGTAGTTGGTCTTGTCTTGTTACGATTTCTATATTTTATTCCTCCAAGGGTATCACAAGGACTGCTCATGGTACAAAATTCTGGTATTCATTTGGGCTGAATTTTTAAGCATTATTTATCTCCTAGTTTTTCACTGAAAAATTTATTCACATGTCACCGTCAAAGCCTGATAACTTAGGGAAGGTTCCTCCTAAACCTCTGAACCTCTTGCTCCACCCACTATGCAGCTATGGCCTAGGTTCCCTCTTACCAACTATTCCCTGAACAGAATCTCTTTCTCATTCTCCCAAGATCTTTTATCTATCTATCTATCTATCTATCTATCTATCTATCTATCTATCTATCCCCCATTTCTCTCTCTCTCTCTATCACAGTGGTTGCCAACTGGTGGGTCACGACCCACTGGTGGGCGCAAGAAAATTTTGGTGGGCTACAGAGAAATCTCACCCCCAGAGCACTCCCCAAAGCAATTAACCCAGGCTGTGCAGAAACACAAGGCTGCACAGCCCACATGGCCCACATGAACCCTCCCCACCCACTCACTCCTTACCTGACAAACTTGCCTGCTAAATTGCTATTTTTCCTTTTTCCGACTATGTTCTGCTGTGCCGGGAGATTTAGATTAGCTAGGAAGCAGGAAATGGTTGGATTTCTTGCTTTCTAGCTGGTTTTTAGATCTTCGGCTCTGCTTTTAAGCACAGCCGAACCTCCCTTAGGACTAAAGTTTCTATTATTCAGTGCAGCAAATTTTATGTGACAGATTCAGGTAACTGATGGCAGATAGATAGATCTCTTAATGAATCTGTGATTCTGTGAGCAACTTAATCTGCCTGCCTGCTTTACCTGATTTTGGGTAAAAGTTGCTCTTTTTTTATAAAAAAAATCAATATTTATATAAATATTTATAATATTTACATACAAGCTTATCCAGCCAGTCACATGACCACCAAGCCACACCCACAAATTAAGCCACACCCACAGAACTGGTTAGTGGTCCCTGGGATTTAAAATTATGAGTTTGTGGTCCCTGAGGTCCAAAAGGTTGGCGACCCCTGCTCTATCACACACACACACACACACACACACACACACACACACACACTTTTCTATCTCTTCTCAGAACTTGGCAATTCCTCAAAGAGATAACTTTACAATCACTCACTTGTGCCTCTCTTGGTTTTGGAAATGGGAGAACAATTACCCTATCCTTTTCATATTTCTAAGAACATCAAACTGGATAGGACTGCAATCTAAGTAGGTTTATAAGTGTAATCCCCTGGCAGAAGAGGTTTCAATTATATATATTTGTTTTCTTAAGTTTTCGCAGGTACTTACATGTATGGTATTCAGCTTTGTTCGGGTATTTTCCCACATCATTATAGATGTGCTTTTAAAGTTGTAGCAACATTTTGGCAGAATCTCATCTGCCATTATCAGGCTTCTGTATTGTGTTCGTCTGTGAGTCAGACTTTCACAGCCGTTTCAGTTTTAAATCTGGGGCTAGCCTACCGCTATGCCAGAATGTTTTTTTTTTTTAATTCTGATTGGTTGGGAGTCTTGGTCTGTGTTTTTGGTCTTGGAGTTTGCTGTGTTCTGCTTGATCGGTGTTTCTAATATCTTCTGTCTGTTTTGTGGCTTTTTTTGTCTTGGTTGGTTGGCAACATTGTGTTCTTGTATTGGAGGCTTTTAATGCAGCTTGGCTCTGAGTAAATGGATGGCTATCATTTGTTAGGAAGCTAGGTTTCATCTGGGTGCCTGGTTGGGGTGTGTTTGAGCTGGAGGTATCAGGCGGGATCTGTTTGTGCCCAGGTGTTTGCCTGGCTTGTGGTGTGGAGATTTTTTTGTTTGTCTCCACACCACAAGCCAGGCAAACACCTCGGCACAAAGCAGATGAGATTCTGCCGAAACATCGCTACAACTTTAAAACCACAACTATAATGATGTGGGAAAATACCTGAACAAAGCTGAATACCATAAATACATACATACATACATACATACATACATACATACACACATGCACACACACACACACACACACACACATATACACACATGTTACAGTTACAGTTACAGGGAAGAGATTAGAATTTTAGAATTCATTTTAGAATATGCCTCTTAAACATTGTCTCTTTACAAGCAAAGAGAGTGAAAGTAAACATATCACAGAAATTATCCTGGGAAAAGAGATTATTTAGAGGAAAGATTCATTGTAAAGAATCTTTTATATTAATGGATCATTTACATTAAAGGGTTATGTAAAATGTAAAGAATTAAAACAGTACTTAATTAAATTGGTGTGTGTGTGTGTATGTGTGTGTGCGTGTGTGCATACACACGCACACACACATATAGTGTTTAAAAAGAAATTCCTACACAGCGTATAATTCTAACTAGAAACAATTTTTAGATATCACTCTTGTCT
Organism: Pseudonaja textilis; assembly: GCF_049901715.1. Classification (NCBI taxonomy): domain Eukaryota; kingdom Metazoa; phylum Chordata; class Lepidosauria; order Squamata; family Elapidae; genus Pseudonaja; species Pseudonaja textilis. Next base: position 29,193,006 of record NC_141992.1, on the reverse strand, counting down.
ATGCATCATATCATAACCTCAAATCTGGGTTTTAGAATTCATATCTTAATTTGATATATATATTCACTAACTTGATTTAATACAGTGTATTATTTATTATAGAAATTTTGTTTGAAGTGACTTGGTCAGTATTAACTAAGCAGTTAGAGGTTTAAGTGGAACAATGTACATACCTTTGGATTAGAAAAAATGGATACAAACTATAATATCATAAACTTTTATTGATGTATTGGAAAATATTCATTTATGGTATTGGTTTTATTTTTTATCCATTTGCATTTCACTACCCATGCCTGATTCTTTTGTTTGTATCATTTCTTTATTTCAATCTTTCAAAACTATATAATAATAAAATGGAAATTAGAAGTGAAAGAAAGAAAGAATTAAAACAGAATAGTTTATTTTATGCTATTGACTTTTTGCCCTTTTTTATTGATACCTCCCAACTCTTTCCGCTGCAGCATTTCACATATGAAAAATGGTAGCTGCCCTAAAGCAAAGCAAAACAAAATATTGAGGGAAAAATCTACAAATGTCTTTCTTTTCTCAAAGATATTGATAGAGAAAGGTGTTTTTCGATAAATATAACTTTGAGAAAATTCTCTTCAGCCCTCTTCATTTTACTGATTTGCAATCATAATATGAGAAGGCAGTACTCTAAATGCATACAGCTTTTATTAACAATATGGCTTTCTTATTACTTCTGAGCACTTTCATGGAAATAAAGGAATAACAACAGAAACATCTCTCATCACCCTCAGCAGTCTTTGAATTGTTTCTATCTCCTGTTGGTGCCTTTGAGCATCATTCCTTTCATCTAGAATCTTGAGTTCTCTCTTGACAAGCTGAAGAAATGTGAATAATATTAAAGGGAGAAAATACCTTCCAATTAAAATAACATCTTTCTTGTACTGAGGAGAACAAAAGTTCCAAGAAAAAAGAGACCAGAAGAAACAGATCTCAAGAAAGTCTGAACATGTTACTCTCTCATGCTTGACTTACTATCATTAATCAGAAATATACTTTCATTTAATGTTTGTATGTATTTATCATAAACAGATAAGCATCATGCATGGGTATTTGAGGGAACAGCTGTCTCCCATAGTGTCTGGCCTACTGATTCATCCTGCTAGATTAGTCATATTCTGGGTTCCTATGATTAAACAATGTCATCTATCAGGACTCTGGAAGGTTAGTGTCTCTGTACTGTACTGCAATTCTTGTGCTGGAATGCGGTTCCCACTGAGATTAAAACACTCCACCTTGCTGGGGTTTGGAAGGGTCCTGAAAACCTGGTTCTTCACTCAAACCTTTCCCTTTATTAAATTATATGAAATAATAGCTTTGGTGAGGAAAAGGTATTCTCTCTCTCTCTCTCTCTCTCTCTCTCTCTCTCTAAATTTCACTGATGATTGGCTGTGGTTTTACAAGGTTCTACTATAGGATGAGAACTTTGTGTAACACACACAAAAAAAGAAGATGGATAAGAGCTTTGTATAACAATCATACACACACACATAGACATACATCATCTTTAGAAGAATACTCAGTATTCTTCTGTGGAGAATGCCAAACAAAAGTAAATCAAGCATATCAAGAAGAAAATATCTATGGTAGCTCTCTAGCAAACTCATTGTTCTTCAGTTTTTGAAATTTCTTCTATTTCAAGCGTTCAATCTTGACAAAAACTATAGATATTAAGAATAATTCACCAGAGAAAAGGAAGAAAGAAAGTCATAAAGGGAATTCATTTCAAAATGGTTCTGTTACACAATATTATATTGAAACCTTGTTCTTTTTCTTTACTTCACTCATATCACGTTTTAAACTCCTGCACAAATTAATGTAGTGTAGCATAGGTTGTAAGGGGAAAACAAAGGTTAATACATCTTGTCACAAATGACTACATAACAATACAGCCTATTTAGCTATTTTGGGAATACAGCCAAATAAAATATAGCAATTACCTTTTTTTTTCTCCCTCAAAACGGTTCTATTGTTTAAATTCATTAACTCCTAAATTCATAATTAGTTTATTTTTTTAAAAAAGTGGGGACAATCTGAAATTACTTTGCGAATTAGAAAAAGTAAAGTAGTAACTTTTAACAATAGAAAATATAGACTTAAAGTTCTGTTGGCTTTTTGGTCCAATTCGGCACCAGGAAAGATGAGAAAAGGCTTCAGGCAATTAGCAAAAGGTACCTTTTACATTTCAAGCAGGGAACCTATTTAGATTTTTAAAATAAATAAAGTGAAGTGACCATCAGGGTTTGTTCAGAAACTTTATCCCCACCTCTCATTCATTTATGGAGTGTTTGGATATTCTTCCAATGCTATCTTGAAAGGCATTAACAGAAGCACAGATTGTAAATCATGAGAAATATAGTAGCCTTTGATTTTTGACTGGTTGAAGTTATGATGGATGCAAAAAAGGTACTTATAATCCAGATTCAAAGTTCCGACAGCCCTCATCCTCCCTCCTTATGGTTATGTGATTGTATTTTGGTTGTTTAGCAACTTGGTCCACATTTATGGCTATTTGAAGATTCCCATGGTCACATTACTGCAATTTATGAGGTTTTTGCTGGAAACAAGTATTTACCCCTAGGGGTTTTTTTGGGGTGGGTGGGGGGAATACTCATTGCAAACAATTGGTGTACTTAATGACTGTGGATTTTTGCACCAGAAAAAATATTGTAAAATTGTGTTGGTCACATGATGATCTTCTTACCACCTGCAATGGACTCATCTTTCTGGACTCAATTATGGTTGTAAATTGAGGAGTATCTATAATCTGTTACACTCCAGCCTGCCCATTTCAGATCCTGCTTGGACTATTATATCCAGTTGTGGGCGTCACAGTTCAAAAAAGACATGGTTGTACACTTCAAATATCTAAACAATAATAACAAAGAAGAGGGAGTGACTTATTCTATGTTGCCTAGAAGGTAGGGTCAGAACCAATTGGTTAAAAACTACAAAGAAGCAGATCCTGCCTAAACAAGTAGAGCAAGTATATTTGGACAGACAGTGGAAAAAGTTGCCACATGAATTTTCCTTCCATGGAAGTCTTCAAAGAAAGCCTGGCTTGTCGTCAGTGAGAGATGCTGACTCAATCAGTTACAATTAATTTTCAAATTACCTTCCAATTTCATTAAAGTGTCTCCACTAAAACTCTCTTGGAAATAAATTTCTTTAAAAAAATTATCCATCAGATTGGAAGACGACTAGTAGAAAAATTACATAGCTGGGTGTATTTTGGGGCTGTCATTAATTTTATCTATAGATTGAGGTACAATCCACATACACATCCAATCACACTTGGCCAATAAAGAATTTGACCCCTCACATCCTGGACATACATTATTCCAACTCCTACCTTCAAATGCTATAGAGCATTGCACACCAGAACAACTACACACAAGAACGTTTTTTTTCCTGAATGCCATCGCTCTGCTAAACAAATAATTCCCTCAACACTGTTGAATGATTTACTAAGTCTGCATTACTATTACTATTAATTCTCCCATCCTTCCTTTCACTCATCTCCTCCCACTTATGACTCTATGAATGTAACTTTGTTGCTTGTATCCTAATGATTTTTATTGATTGTTTCCTAGTACGATTTGATTGCTTATTGTACCCTATGACTATTATTAAGTGTTGCACCTTATGATTCTTGACTCTTGATGAATGTATCTTTTATTTTATGTACACCAAGAGCATATGCATCAAGACAAATTTCTTGTGTGGCCAATCACATGTGGCCAATAAAGAATTCTATGCTATTCTATCCTGTACACAACGTGAAGCTACAGAGTTCCATGTGGTCCTTGGTACCCCTGAATTGTGATTCCAAATGTAAAAAGGGGATCTTGGGAAATTTAAACTGGTACCTGCAAAAGGGGATGGAGCTTTGGTCATAAAGTCAAAGTTTCCATTTGGAGCTTTTATTTGCCTACAGACTTCCTTGGAAAGCAATAGTTATTAAGTAAACAATTACAATCTATCTATTTGCTTCACAAGAAATGAAATCAAGTTTACATGTTGCTCTGCCCTGCTTAATTTTTGAAGGGTAGATCTCGGCATGTTACTCAAAAATCAGATGCAATGTACAGACCAAAACAAGATGTGGACACCTGCAGTAGGTGACACTCATACAAGTAACGTTGCTACCCTTCTGCCCAATTTATTTTTTTAAAAAAGTTAAAAGAACAGACATAAAGTTCAAGTATCTGTGTAGCTGAATCATCTATGATCTGCCACTTAAGTGCTCAATCAGTTACTAATTTTCCATCCACTGCCTCATTTGCATCAATTTGAATTCAAGTGTGATTGGTAAAAGTGTGATGATTACAAACACTCTGTTCGTTACACAGACAAGCTACAATTCAATGTACAATAATTCAATTCACTTTAGATTTGTTAGGCTCACATTCTGTTTATTTTTAGGATGAAGTATTCATTAATCCCACTTCATCACAAACAACTTTGCATCAGGGAAGGCCAATGGGGGAAAAAAACTTCAAATAGAAAACAAACATTCAGACAGGAAAATAAAAAATAATGAGAATCTTTGCTTCAGATTGGCTTTTCACTACAAACAATGAGATAGTTTGTATACACTTCATCAAAGCAATGGATCATGCCCAGCATTTCCTAGCCGAACCACAGATAACTACAGTGATCGAATACATATCGATTTTACAGAAGACAATGTTGAAAAAGCACTACGCAATCTAAAACCATCCCTATCTATTGGACCGGATGGAATATGTGCCTATTTCTTAAAAAAGTTATCCACTGCCATAGCCAAACCTCTAAGCATAATTTTTGAAAAATCTTTCAGGACCAGTTCCTTGCCTAACCTATGGTCACAAGCCACAGTCATCCCCATCTTCAAAAAGGGAGACCCTTGCCTAGTTGAAAATTACAGACCAATCTCCTTATGCTGCGTCACCTGTAAAGTCATGGAATCAATTATTAACCAATCCATCATCCTCCACTTAGAGACAAACAACCTACTCTCCAATAAACAATTTGGTTTCAGAAAAACTATCCTGTAATCTGCAACTCTTACACTGCAAAAACATATGGACTACACAACTTGATCAGGGCAAAACAATAGATGCAATCTACATAGACTTCTGTAAAGCCTTTGATTCAGTGGTACATGACAAACTACTACTAAAAATAAAATCCTATGGTATCTCTGGACAACTGCATAACTGGATAGAAGCATTCCTGTCAAACAGACAACAAATGGTCAAAATTGGGAGTGTCCTATCAAATTCTGTACCTGTCAATAGTGGTGTCCCCAAGGCAGTGTTCTAGGACCAACTCTCTTCATACTCTACATAAATGACCTCTGTGATCATATTAAGAGCAACTGCGTTCTTTTCGCTGATGATGTAAAGCTGTTCAATACCACAGACAATACTGCTACCCTTCAAAAAGATCTTGACTGTGTATCAGAATGGTAAAACAAATGGCAACTTCAAATCTCAACAAATAAATGCTCTGTCTTACATATTGGCAAAAAAAATCCAAAAATAAAATACAAGCTGAATAGTCAAGATCTTGTTGATGATCCAAGCTCTGTAAAGGATCTTGGAATACTCACCTCTAATGATCTAAGTGCTAGTGCCCACTGCAACTACATAGCCAAAAAGGCATTAAGAGTTGTTAACCTAATCTTACGTAGCTTTTTCTCTGGTAATATCACACTACTAACTAGAGCATACAAAACATTTGCTAGACCAATACTCGAATACAGCTCATCAGTCTGGAACCCACATTACGTATCTGATATTAGCACAATTGAGAAAGTCCAGAAATATTTCACAAGAAGAGTTCTCCACTCCTCTACTCGTTGTAGAATACCTTATGCCACCAGACTTGAAATTCTAGAACTAGAAAACCTTGAATTACACTGTCTTCGGTCTGATTTAAGCATGGTATATAAAATCATACATTGCAATGTCCTACCTGTCAATGAATACTTCAGCTTCAACCATAACAACACAAGAGCACACAACAGATACAAACTCAAGGTTAACCGCACCAAGCTTGATTGCAGGAAATACGACTTCAGCAACAGAGTGGTCAATGTCTGGAATACTCTACCCGACTCTGTAGTTTCTTCCCCAAACCCCAAAAACTTTAACCTTAGACTGTCTACTATTGACCTCACCCCTTTCCTAAGAGGTCTGTAGGGGGCGTGCATAAGCGCACCAACGTGCCTACCGTCCCTGTCCTATTGTTTCTTTTATTTTTCTTTCATTTTTCTTATATGTACTCATTTCATGTATTCATAATTATGTATACACTTTTACTTATTATCTTGTAAACAATTGACAAATAAATAAAATAAAATAAATAAATAAAGTAAAAAAAACCTCACTTTTAAAATGGAATAGGTGTTCATATCCATATTTCTTTCTTTCTTCTGATTTAGCTGGGGAGCATTTATAGCAACTATAGAGAGAGCGAAGGAATACATATAATCTGAGGACATATGAACTTTTAACTTTCTTGGCATCCATGACAAAAATTATACTGAAAAAAAATACTTTAGCCAGCCTATGAAATTAGTTTTTCTAGTATCAGAATGACTGGTTTTTCAATCACAATATTTTTTCAGTTATTTTCAAGAACATTTGCTAGTGATTATATAGAATCAACAATGACAGCCTTTTTCAATTTCACTGGAGAAACATAGGATGAATCAATGATCTATAGACTACAACAATCATAAATTTGAAGAAGTTGGATTGAAGTGAATTAATGGAATAAAAAAATAAATAATGTAAATCTAGGTTATCAATAATGAGGAAAGAAGCAGATGATAATTTGACTTGAAAACACTCAAAACAAATAAATAAAAAACCAAGATATGCAAGAAGCTGGACGATATTTGATTTTAAGGCTATGCCTGCCAGATGGAGGATCAAGGAAAAAAAGAATGTCCTTTTACTGGACATCTAGTATCCCCTGTTAAATGTGGAGGACAAAATGGAAATTTATTTCTATATGTTCATTCCAGCATTTTATTGGTCTTGTAAAATACATATTTAGTGCAGCTGTAAAGTTTTAAATTGTTTTATAGTTGTACAGTATGACAGTTTTTTACTGTACATTATTGTATATTAGTAGCTCTTCAAGATAGTCCAGACAAGAAGCACCAGTGTAATTATTACCTCTGTCTTTATTATAAAGCTATATCACTGTTCTCTTTAAGTTACAACCATTTTCTTAGCAATTGTTCAAAGTTACAACAGTGCTGAAAAACTGACATATGACTGGTCATAAGCATATATCCAGAGAGCTGGATTTGTGATCAAAATGTTATCAGCAGTGATTTATTAATGATGGCCATCTTAAACTGAATTATATACTGTAGATAATTACTGTTGATTCTCCAGCCAGATGTTCATTCTCATTTAAGGAGATCATCTCTTCTTAGCCAGTATTTCCCAAAGTTTAGTAAGAAACATACCTTTTAAAAAGTTTATGGAAACTTCTTTGTTTAAAGATAAATTTTTAAATTCAGTTTTAAAAATACAGAGAAAGAAGTTCAGAAATTAAGGGAAAAGAAGGAGGGAATGTGTTAGATTAACTATATTCTTCCTTCAATAAACTCATAGAGCCAATAAATCTATATGGCTGAAATCACAAAAGACCTTTGTAAGACAAATTATAATTGTCTCCAAATATCTCAAAAACTACCATACAGTTTAGAGAGGAAGACTAGAACAAACAAGTTGAAATTCAGGAAACCAGATTTCAACCAGTATTTCAAGATATTTCAGCAATGGAAGATACCCTCAAGCGATATTCTCGGAGAGTGATATTCCAGCAGAGATTGCATTTCCATTTTGTGTAAGGCATACTTCAGTAAATAGGAGCTGACCTGAGTATCATCCATTCTTTCTTTTACCTGAAAAATTTAGATTTTAAATCTCATTGCATTCTGAGGAGTTTTCCTGCAGTACTTGATGACATATAAATCAATTAAATAATAATTAACAGTGGCAGATGCTATATCACATTAGCCAAGTTTGGAAAATGCTGTAAAAACAAAACAACAAAACCTGGTTACTGATTCTATCTCCTGGTTAACTAATTTCACCATATTGTGCTGGCAGTATATGATCCTTGATGACTCAATCATCTGGCAGCCATTAATTTTCATTCTCCCACAAAGGAAATGGTGAAGCTATCACTTCCTTCTGATTTCTTGCTTGTTCTATTTTAATCTCCTCCAGAAGGGGCTGCCCTTCAACAGTAAGTGAGGTGCGGGTGGGACAGTAATGATAGAAAATATATTGGCATCTCCTTTTGGCCATAGGTGGTACAAAAACAAAACAATAATGGAGTGCCTAGAGAAACTTTATTTTTATATTCCACTCTAGGCTTTTGTCTTGATCACAGACAGTAGATATTGGCTGTATGTAGGATATGACTGGGTGGACTCATCAATATAATCTGTCATGACTAGAAACATTCACTCATCGGTTTGGGCTAAACTATTTGAGAGAATCGGTTATATTAATGTATTCTTGTTTAGTGAGTTCAAAGCACACTAACATACCCCATCCAACTCCCTTAATCAAATTATAAATGTTCTAGGAACAAAGCCAATAAAATAGAGAGAAAGGACAATAGTTGAAATGCATCACCTTTACCAGGTGACAAAGAGATTGCCAAGAAAGGACTGTTATTGTTTCAGTGTTAAGTAGCATTTTAACAATCTCCATCTGGAATGCAGATGCTGACCAGCAGAGCTCAACTTGATTTTTCTTTTTCTTTCTTTTTGTTTAAGCCAATGTATTCTTCATATACTTTTGTTTTCATTTTCTCAGCACATTTTATTCAATTTTATTAGGTCATTTAGCAAATAATTTTAATTTTCTGCTTAGATCTGACTTTCTGGAAGTAATGTACTGTTGTACAGTTAATGAGTCTGCTAATAAGCTCCAAGAAAATGTGATTTGCAAATCATTCCCTGACATAACTGTCAGTCAGACCCTATGCCAATTAACATAATCATTAGCAACAACTATCCCCGAAGAGGTCCTTGAAATTTAAATGAGATTTCCCAAGATCCTTTTTTTTATGAGGATAGTAGCTTCTTCCTTATATAAGACCACTGATGGGGAAAAGAAACAGTAGTTTTTTAATAAAAATGTATCATTGAAGGTAAATGGTCTCCTGGGCTTTTCTATCACTGTACTGCATTAATAAACACATATGTTTATTTATTCTGTTAATGATATTTAAAGTGATTGAGATGCATAGAAGAGCACAGCATAGTCAGATTAGTACAAAATTAAAACTCTAATGCCACATGAAATTATTTGCTACAACAATACAGCGTACTCTTAACACATACAAATTCTGAGGTGGTAGAGAGGCCTGAAACCTAATCCTACTAATCTGAAGAATTTCACCAAAAGTAACAACCAGAAGTAGTATTCTGAGAAGTGTCCTTCATATTCAATCTTTAGAAAAATTTTATTTAAGAAGCTCCATTGCTCACTTAAATTTAGATTTGAAAACTGACATTCATTAGGTTGAGTCAGTTGATATGCTTTACATTTAACTTGCTTTCATCCATATATCAGACTGCTTTCATTTGGATTCACTTTTGCTTTAGAATGTTACAGGTCACCACATGAATGGAATAACAAAATTTAATTTTGATATCTTTTTTCCTCTAAAATTGACAATATGTGCCATCTGGATGTTTCTTGACTAAATTACAATAAATTTAAAAGGCCAATTTTATATACTTTAGAATGGAAAAAGATTCAGCAGGCTCTTGTGTTATTGAGCAGGAGGTGTGCAAGACATAACTGTGCTTATTTAATACTCACTTTTGTATAGCCTCCCATCTCAACAAAAGTGACTCTGGACAGGGCACAACAATAATAAAAATCACAATAAACATAAAAATATAGAAATTAATATTAAGAAATAGATAGTATATATTGAAGGCCTTTGAGAATGTTTAAAGGGATGGAGATAATCTAACTTCAGGGAGAAATGTTCCATAAGGCCAGTGCCACAACAGAGAAAGCACATTTCCTGGGACCCACCAAATGTAGATAGCTATCTGATGGTACCCACAGCATATTTTATATACCAGATTGAATGGACCAGCTAAAAAAAATCTGTGGAGAGGTATATAATATAATGATACCATAATTCTTAAACACAATGGTTTCTTACAATCAAAGAGTTCAATCCTAGGTAGAAGCAAATTTTTTTCTCTTAGGACATAAAAAATAGCTGCTGTGAATTCCATGTGGCATCAGGAAGGGAATCTGGTCACCAAATGCTCAGGTCGATCTAGTTGCCCTTTTTCAAAATTCCCTTTTTACTCTATCCAGAATTAAGGGATTACAGGGTCATAAAAAAGAGTTTTTAATTAAGAACCAAAGGAGTATTGGAATAGGAAGGTTTTTGCAGCCTTGTGAAATGAAAGGAGAGATGGAGGAGCACGTATTTCCACAAGGAGAATGTAGCAATAGCATGGATGGCACTACTGAAAATGTCTGCCATATTATCTCTATCCCATATGTCTCACAAGAAGGCAGAACTGTTGTTTTGGCCATTATTATATCTTGGTGCTATGATAAGCATTTTGAATTAGGTCTGGGATAAGATTTAGTGTCCCTAAAATTGGAGTTACCTTATAGTATTGGCTTTGTCTAGTAAACAGTTTGGCCATCACATTCTGCATCAACTGTGACCCCCAAATCATCTCCAAAGGCAGCTCCTGATAAGGTAGCCTCCAGAACAAGTACAATATTGTTTTTGCACCCTAGGATAGTGATATATAACTGGGCATCATCAGTATAATGATCATATTTGTTTCTGTACCAATGGATAATCTGTCCCAACTCAAAATGCTTAGCATTGAAGATGTTAAATAACATAAGGGAGAATGTTATTGGATTTAAATGATTTCTGTTTTGTTTGAGCAATGAGAGGCTGAACCAGAGCATGAGTGCAACAATACTTTATTTTACAATAAAGGGCTGACCGTGCTTGCCAAGCCTGGAACTGGCTCGCAGCAATCAGCAACCGGTTGGACCCCGCAGCCTGCTTTTATAGCTGGCTGCTGGGGAGAGCCAACCAATGGGAATGGGGGGAATAACGCCCACGTAAAGTGAGTGGACCTGAGTGAGAACTCCTTGAGTCCTCAGGACATAACACCCCTTCCCCCCAGATGCGAACATGCATAGTCCTTGAGGTAGACGGGGGGTTTGTGTTGGCGCCCGGAACGGCGCAACTCGGGAACATTGTCTGTCTGTTCGGTACCAGTCTGTGATGGTCGAGCCGGCATAGTGTCGCCAACACTCTCTCTGGACTGGGCATCCTCGGGCAACACCGGGTTGGTTACTGGGGTCGAGCTCTCGTGGGTTGGACCAGGCTGGTCAACTCTCTGGGCGCTGTTGTCCGAGTTTGGGCTGACCGGAACGACTGCTGGTGCAGACTGGTCGCTGGGTACGATGTGGCTGGGCGGCGGATGAGGCGGTTCCCCTTCGACTGGAGACTCTGGACTCTTGTTGGCAAGGGTGCTGAGGCGCCTTCTAAGCTGGTCTATATGTCTCCTCCAGACGCGACCATCCTCCAGCCTGACTCTATACGATCTCGGCCCGGTGATGGCGATGACCTCGCCTGGAATCCAAAGTGGGTCCCCGGCGAAATTCCTTGCGAATATCGGTTCCTGTAACAAAAATGTCTAACCCCCGACGTAGAAGCGAGGGAGAGTCAGGGCAGTATTGGGGGTGCAATCTGTCCAATACAGTCCTCAGGCGCCGGCCCATCAGAAGTTCCGCTGGGGACTTATTGGTGACTGCACAGGGGGTTGAGTGTTGGCTCATCAGGAACCGTGCGAGTTTGTGGTGCCAGTCATCCCTGCCAAACCTAGCGAGGGCCTCTTTGGTGGTCCTGACGGCCCTTTCAGCCAACCCATTACTGGCAGGGTGAAATGGGGCTGTGAAAATGTGGCGAATGCCCAGGTTGGCAGCAAAACGGCTGAATTCTACTGATGCGAACTGTGGGCCATTATCGGAGACAATGGAGTCGGGTAGTCCATGTGTAACGAACAGGCGCGTTAACACGTTGGTGATTGCTAGTGTGGTGGTCGTGGATAGCTGCGCCACGTCTATCCATTTGGAATAAGCGCCCACGACCACTAGGAACATCTTTCCATGCACGGGCCTGCCAGATCGATATGGATTCTAGACCAAGGGCGTTGGCGCTCTCCCATCTGGTAGGGGTGGCGATGGGGGGGAGCAGGACGGGATTCCTGGCAAATGCTGCAGGAACTTACCCAATTGACAATGTCCTCGTCTAGACCCGGCCACCACACGTAGCTGCGTGCTAATGCCTTCATTCTCACAATGTCGGGTGTCCCTCGTGCAACGCCTCCAGGACTCGGGTACGCAGCGAGGTCGGAATGACCACCGAGTGCCCCACAGTAGACAACCCTGCAAACTGGACAGCTCCTGCATGCGAGTCTTAAAGGGTGCGAATTTGTTATCGACGTTGCCTCCCGGCCACCCCCTCCTCACCCAGTCGAGCACCTGGGCGAGCGTTTGGTCTGCCTTGGTTTTAGCGGCGATGTCAAGGGCGGTGATGGGCAGGTCCAACTGGGTGATTTCAAAAATGGCGTTGACAGGAGCTGGGTCTTCAGCCGGAGCGGTAAGGGGCAGCGACTGAGAGCGTCGGCGTGGGATAGAGTTTTGCCCGGGCGGTGAATAAGTTTGTATGAATAGGCCGCTAGGAAAAGTGTCCACCTTGTCATTCTAGGGGAAAGGACTTGAGGTGTCTGTTTGTCGCCGGCCAGTAGGCCCAGGAGGGGCTTATGGTCGGTGACCAGTTCAAGAAATGGCCAAAAAGGAATTCGTGAAACTTTTTCACGGCTGCAACAGCTGCTAGGGCTTCCTTGTCTATTTGGCTGTAATTTCGCTCCGTGGCCGAGAGCGTCCTGGAGAAAAAGGCGATGGGGGCCTCGGCGCCATTGGGGAGTCTGTGACTAAGGACCGCCCCAATTCCAAAAGGGGATGCGTCTGCTGCCAGTACTAAAGGAAGGTTGGGGTCGAATTGGATGAGCACTGCCTCTGATGTAAGTAGTGATTTGACGGCGTTAAACGCCTGGTCTTCTTTGTGCCCCCAGTGCCACGGTGACTTTTTGTCTAGTAATCTGTGTAGGGGTTCGGCTACTGAGGCTTTATGGGGCAAGAAGGATGCATAAAAGTTTAGGAGTCCCAAGAAAGCTTGTAGCTCCGTTTTGGAGGTCGGTGTGGGAGCTCGTGGATCGCCCCTAACCTTGGACTCCAGGGGGTGAATGCCAGAGGCGTCAATTTTATAACCCAGAAAGTCCACCTGTCTAGTGGCAATGGCACATTTTTCTTTTTTTAACCTGAGGCCATGCTGTCTGAACCTCTCTAACACTGCTCGCACTCTCTGGAAGAGTTGGGGTCTGTCCCTGGCTGAGACCAAGATGTCGTCGAAGTAGGGTACTACACCAGGGAGGCCCTGTAAAATCCGCCCCATGAGGGACTGAAAAATACCCGGGCAACGCTTACGCCAAATTGGAGACGCTTGCATCGGAAGGCACCCCTGTGAGTGACGATGGTCTGAAGTTCGCTGTTTGGTTATCAACAGGGAACTGTTGATATGCTTGAGACATGTCCAATTTAGCAAAAATACTGCCCGGTTCAAATGTGTGCAATAAGTGCTGAATGACGGGCACAGGGTAGGCGCTAACTTGTAAATATTTATTGATTGTTGTCTTGTAGTCCGAGCAAATTCTCAGGCTACCATCTTTTTGAGGGTGTGACAATGGGCGTCTCCCACTTGGCGAAATCTGTTGGCTCAATGACCCCTTGTTTTAGTAGTTTATCCAATTCAGCGTCTAGTTTTGGTCGAATAGCAAATGGAACTCTACGTGGTTTTAATCTGATTGGGACTGCCTGGGGGTCAACGGTGAACGAGATGGGGTTCCATTATAACACCCCAGCTCCTCGCTGAACACATCTGCGTAGTCAGCGAATAAGGAGTCAGTGTCTGAGGTTGAGACAGCATGGACTCCTGTTAACCCTAGGCCGAGGTGGGGAAACCAATCGAGCCCCAATAAGGTGGGTAGATTGCCGTTAACTACCACTAGAGGTAGGTGGCCTTTAAAAGCTCTAAAACTGACAAAGAACTTGCCTCTGCCGATCACGGGAATGGCCTTCCCTGGTAGTCCTTCAGACCGAACTGGCATCTCTGAAGCCGGGTAGTAGATAGGCTGGGGTGGAGTCTCTTGAGGGTGTTCCACGAGATTATTGAGAGCGCTGACCCTGTGTCAACCTCCATGTGGCACGGTTTACCTTCTAGGGAAACGGAGAGAGAAATTTTACTAACAGTGTGGCAAGTACGCCTGGCAAGGCGGTGTGTGCGACAGTTTAATACTTGCCTCTGTGGTCCCGAGTGCGAGGACGGAGGTCTGTGTGCAGCGCTTTGGGGGCTTGGCAGACTCTCGCAATGTGCCCCCTCTTATGGCAGTTGTTGCAAACAGCTCCTTTAAACTTGCAGGTGGCCCTTTGATGTGATCCCCACAGGCTAGGCACAGTGTGATGTGCTTGGGTGGACCGGTGTATTCTTGTTTGGCCCCTACCTGCGACCGTCTGTCATTGGTGAGGCGATGGACATCGTTCTCATCGTTGTGGGCTTCCTCCGCTTCCACCTCTTCGGAATGGACTGGGAACGATGCTAGCTTGGCACTTGGGCCCTGAATTTCGGTGGCTGAGTTCGTTGCTAGCTCGGCTGCTAGGGCCTCCTCTACTGCTTGCGCGAGGTTGAGGTCTTTTTAGCTAGCAGTCGCCTCTGTAGGTTGAGATCCTTGACCCCACAAACTAATTGATCGAGGAGCATGTCCTCCAGGTATGTTCCAAACCCGCAGTGCAGGGCTGCTGTTCTGAGGGTGGCCATATATTGATTGATGGTCTCCTTACTTGATTGCTTCCTCATACGGAACGTGAACCTCCTGGCGATTTGTGAAGGCCTGGGAGCGTAGTGGTTAGTGAGGATCTCAAGCAACTCGGACCACGGAACGTTTTTCAATTCTCTCGGCGCTACGAGTGCTGCGGCGGTATCGTAAACGGTGGCTCCGCAGTAGATTAGGAAATAGGATTTTTTCCGATGCTCTCCCGCATCCGCCAGGCCAACCGCATCGATGTAATGATTGAAACGGTTCTTATACGATTCCCACTTCTCTTCGTCTGGTTTAAACGCTGGGAATACTGGGTTGGAACTCATGGTGCTGGAACGGCTGGGCTACCTGCATGGAAAAAATCTCTCTGGGACTACGAGCGCTCGTGAGTTACTAGTGATATCAGCTCTGGAGAGGTTTTTTGCTACCCTCTCTTCTCTCTCTGGGTTACCACGTTGGCTGCTAGCCGTTGGAGGTGTCTTGATTCGCCAAAAAAAAAAAGTGGGCGTTAGTGACTCTCTACAGCGCTGTGCTGTGATTCCTACTGGCTCGAAATTCAAATGACACCCGTTTGAATTTCGCGCCAAATGCAGAGCTGCTGCGGCTCGCAGCGCTTCACTTTCCCCGTAGCGGGCTAACAAGCGGCTACAGACGCTTCTAACTATTTGACTCAGACCGCTTTCTCTGGCTGCGGATCTGCG